>NW_016107874.1:713327-747668 GCF_001604975.1 Cebus imitator | reverse complement strand
TAGAAATAGAAATTCCATTTGACCCAGCAATCCCATTACTGGGTATATAGCCAAAGGATTATAAATCGTTCTACTATAAGGACACGCGTACACGAATGTTCATTGTAACACTGTTTATAATAGCAAAGACCTGGAACCAACCCAAATGCCCATGGACGATAGACTGGACAGGGAAAATGTGGTACATATACACCGTGGAATATTATGCAGCCATCAAAAACGATGAGTTTGTGTCCTTTGTAGGCACATGGATGAACCTGGACATCATTCCCAGCAAACTGACAGAAGAGCAGAAGATCAAACACCGCATGTTCTCACTCATAGGCAGGTGTTGAACAATGAAAACACATGCACACAGGGAGGGGAGCACTACACACTGGGGTCAGTTTGGGGGAAATAGGGGAGCAACGGAGGTGGGTGTGGAGTTGGGGCGAGATAGTAAGGTGAGGGATGCCAGATGTAGTTGATGAGGAGGAAGGCAACAAATCACACTGCCACATGTGTACCTATGCAACAATCTTGCATGTTCTTCATATGTACCCCAAAACCTGAAATGCAATAAAATAAATGAAAAAAAAAAAAGAAAATAAAAATTAGATTCAAGATCATTCTAATATTTAGGGTACTCTTTGAGTGGCGAATTGAACTTGCTTGATAAAAATCTCTGTTTTGCTGCTCATTTCCTTCAATATCACTATCAAAAGAAAAGGTCTTATTATAATGCAGGAAAAAATAAATAATGTTTATGAAAATGATGTATACTTGCATGAATATCAATGAGTCTACAAGCAGGAGTACCTAGGAAATCCTTTGGGGATAATAAACATTAATGATATTTTGGGGAATTATTAGAGTTTGCTTGCTGTTATACATAGAACATGTGTGGTGTATTCTTGAAACAGATTACATAAATTGCACAGAGGCAAGGGGTAATGAAGACAGGGCTTTTTCTTATGTGAACATGTATTAGTTGGCCTATTTAGTTTGAATCAGACACTACTTTACCAATTTATTTTGTAAGAGCTAGAGAGATTAATAAAGTGAATTGCTTTGCTAGTGCTAGTTCTGGTCAGAAAGGACTCATTTGTTGGTGAAATGAGAGTGATCAGCACTTTGGGATAAAACAACACTTTATTATGTCCATTAAAAAAATGACAGAAAAGTAGAGAGAGTGTCATAACAAACATTCAAGTATTCATCACCTGGATTTAATAATTGCTTACATTTTGCCTAAAAATTAGTCCTCTCTTAAGTTTTCTAATACTGACAAATGCCAATATGAAAAATAATAACACTTGATAATTTAAAAATGAAGGAATGGAACAATTTATCAGGATGCTACTTCCGTCTAATTTCATATCAGACTTGATGTTTACTTTTGAAATTTCATTGCCTATTGTGGGTGGATTTTTTAAAAAGTTTTTCACAAGTAATCTACATCTGTGTAATTTCCCCCTTTGAAACAAGTGGGTGGCCATTTATTCTCAATGGGATGCACTATATTCAATACTGAAAATAGATCATTTCAATGAAATACTTTAGATCTCAGGACCCATTACAGAGAAAAGAATAGCAGTCAATAATATAATTTTTATTGAGATGGAAAGTAATGATTCTGGGAAATATCTGTATATATATAATAAAATGCTCTATTTCAAGATATCTCTTGAATTTGTAAATAAAAGAATACTTTACCTTTATATACTGCTCTTTCTTCTAAGAGCTAAACATTCTTTCAAATTTCTTTCTTTATTTCCATCATAGCTCTATGATGTAGACAAGAAGGTAGAGATATAATTTAATTGTTAACAGTTTAAGGGGAAAAAGTATCTTTGGAAATTTTATCTGAAAGCTGAAAGAATATATCTTATGGTTCTTGCTAGGAATTGTGAAGATCATAAAATATATTGAAACATACAAATATAAATTTATAGTGCATGTTTCCCTTTTTTCTTGAAAATTTATATATTGATGCTTATAGCCCATAAGTAGAAAAAAATGAAACATATAAAAACACTATATATTTTGTTTTATGACTATAGATGTATCACTATATCTCTGGAAGCCACACATTCACCTATGGTAAATCATGAAATAATAAAATCAGCTTAAATATACCCCTTGCTGGAAAGTCATTCATAAAGACAAATGTTGCAGGCTTGCAGAAGTACAGTTAGATAACAAATAAGAAAAATCATTAATGCTGTTTTAGGTAATACTCTACTAGGTTTCTGACAATTTAAACTCAGTATATATAATTCTCATTACAGTATTTGAAATACTGTCTTTCATTGAATAGTATATTGCAAAGTATTATTAGTGGTATCCTATTCTTGTAGGGATTATAGATCATTTTATTTTTTCTATTTGTATTTCCTAATATTTTTAAAACAGTTTTTAATATTAAGAAAGAGAGCAAATACGTGTTTTTCCAAAGAAAGAATGTCTTTGTGATTTCTTAGAAATTAACTTGTAAGAAGAATTCAACCGTAAACACTATGTTTATCAAACCATGGCATTAGAGAAAATAAAGATCCTTTCATGTAATTTTAAATTATTGTGCTTATAATTCTTGCATGTTTAAGGATTTAGGATTATGATCTATTAATCCTTATTTGTTAAGCATTCCCTATGGAATTAACACTTTAATATGTATTATGGGACAAAAAGATGATAAATTCTGAAATTTTCTTGTAAAAATTGTAAAAATTGGAGAACTATTAAAAGCTGAATGGCATCACCGACAGTTCAGAGGACAGAGATGATTTGTCTTGAGTTTTTATTTTCATGCAGCTAAACCTGTATATTAACTAGTATACAATTTGGTATATGAAATGGGGTACTGCACATATAGGGACAAATCATGTAAGATGAGATTTGAACTTGGCTTTCAAAGAAGTATAATTAAGGAGCCTTGGAAGTTAGGGCATAGAGGAAATAATTTACTATGTACTAGGCAGTAGGGCTTAATATCATTTGGATTAAGCAAATAATACGGCAAATTCTGTTAGGGGAATTAGTGTACATGTTCTCTGCTAAATAAGGAAAAATACTTTAGGAAGAGGAGGCTGGCTGACTCTGATTTGCCATCTCTCTCTCTCTCTCTCTCTTTTTTTTTCCTGTAGGGAAAGAACCCTGGGATTTTCAGCAGGGCACAGGGCCATCCATTGCCCAGCCTCCTTGCACTTAAGAGTGGCCCTGAGGTTATGGTCTAGGTAGGGGCTTGGGAGTGAAAATAACACGTGATATTTCTGAAGACATGTCCTTAAGGGAAAGAGCTGTACTGCTTATCCCCACTTTCTCCATCCTGCTGCTGCTATGGGAGAGAGAAACCATCTTCTGTCTAAATGTATGTTAGCTTGAGTTTTTATTTTCATGCAGCTAAACCAGTATATTAACTAGTATACAATTTGGTATATGAAATGGGGTACTGCACATATAGAGCCCTTAAATAGTTGCATTTGTTTGATGGTTTCAAGTATATAGACATTGCAGGATGTAAGGGGGAGGAATTTTTATTAATGATGTGGCAAAGCTATACAACACGTCTCTGATAAGTGGACAGGCAGATTATAGGCCAAGTGAGCCAATAACTCCAGGGGAAATGGTGAAAAAAAAAAAAAATCAAAGCCTGTTGGCTGCTCCTTGCCTTTTGTAGAAGGTTCCATCAGAGAGAGGAGAAGTCAGGCAAGTTCATAAGTAGAAATAGAAGGGAATACGCTCTGCTGAGGGAGTCTGCGTTTAAGGCAATATTGGATGACTGAGAGTCTAGTAACTTGGGGCCTTATAGGACTGAAAAAGTCAACTGATTCTCTAATCCAAATTTAAGTAATTATGGAACTGTTGGCTTTAGCAGGAGAGGAGAATAGAACCACACACCTTTTCAAGCACCTCTGTTAGACTATGGGAACTGGTATAGCTGCAAAGATGAAATTAAGGATGTTGCCTGGCCACCCAAGCCTGCTGCCTCAGTTGGCTTTCAGGAGCTTCCAGTTACTCCAGATAGTGTTCTGGCCATAGCACAGAGGGTAGTAAGTAAAAAGTCAGTCTTAAAAGTCCAGAAATGACGTGATGATGAATCTTCATCTGTACTTAAGCCTGGAAATCTAAAAGACTAGAAGCCTAGTATGATTTTGAGGTAATATTATGGCCAAACAACCCATGCATCAGGCCTACAAAAACCTGAGATTTTCTGACCTTCAAACTAACTTGCAAATCTCTAAGCCTACATTAGTGGGAAGTAGATTGTGAATGCTCTGTAGACCCACTTCAAATATACCTAAGGAGGGTAGTGGAAAAGAAAGAATTGCGCCCCCCCCAAAAACAAACAAACAAACAAACAAACAAACCCAGAGGCCTCTGAGGAAATGGACAAGCAGACAGCAAAACTGAGGTCTTTTAGCTTGACTTGTAGAGACAATTGTGAAAGCTCTGGTAGTTTTCACTATATGGCCCAGTAGTACATGATAATTGAGTAGCTTTTATTGTGATTGTGCTCTAGCTACTCCACCACTGGGTATGCTGTGTACGTTAACTTGCCTTAATTTTTTTTTTTTTTTTTTTTTTGGTAAATGACTAAACCACATCAGGAATTGATGTAAAGGAGTGCATATCACTGAAAAAGTTTCCAACTGATGCAGTAATTGGATATAGCTGTGATGTAATATCCTTCGGGTCTCGGTTTGTATGTTGCCTATTTCAGAAGTGTGTTATGCCATTCAGGGATTACTTTAAGAGAGCTTCTCCAGCAAAGATTGTAATCACTGGCAACCTGAACTTCAATACCTTTGTGATCCATCAAAGTGTTCTAGCAGTGGACATGCTCTCCCTGATTCTCTATGGGCAATGCTAGCCAATCACTGAGCATCGTTGGGGTTTAGAGACTGGCCACTGCTGCCCGAGATGGGACTCAGCACAGGAAAATTTTTGCTCTGTAGCTCCCTCTTTGGCTGGTTGAGTATTTTTCTTTTGGAGAAGTACTACAATCTTGGTTGTTCCTGCCTGAGCCTTTTTTTCCCTTCTTTTCCTTTCACAGGTGTCAAACCTACATTGAGTCTGAAGGATTTTTTCATTCCACTCCTACTCTCTCTCCCATTTAACTTTCACAGGCATCCCCATCCAACACATCTCCTACATTTCTAAGTCTGCCTTGACCACTTCTTCCTAGAGGTGCTGAACCCACATGGGTGTGGTGTTCATTGTAGAGTCAAGTAATATGCCAGTATTACATTTCCTTTTGTGTGAGGTACCAAGTAACCATCCCTGTGCCACCTAATGGAGAATGTTCCGTGTATCAAGTTCAAATATTCTCCTTTTTACACTTCATCAAATGCCTTTGTTTATCCCCATTTTTCTAAACTCCCTGCCTTATTTATTATTTGTTCTCATTTTCTCTTTGCATCTTCCCACTCAAAACATTTTGTCCTTTGTCCCCAGTCTTTACTAGCATTCTCTAGAACAGCTGTGTGGATGTCATCCTGGAATTTTACTTCATTCCTCTCTTAGGTTGGGTATCACTGTTTCTGAGGGAATTATGCTTTCTTCCTTCGTTTTGATGGAGTACTTGCCTATTTTCTTGAGATACATTTTTGTGCCTAAGAAATGGTACATTTAAGTAAACTTCTGAGTCCTTGCTGTTTAAAAACATTTTTATGTTGTTCTTGCCAGTGGCTATAAGGTTAGTTGTAGAAATTTGGGTTGAAAATAATTTTTTTTCTGGGAACTCTGAAGGTCTTTCTCCATTGCCTTTCCACATTCTGTATCCTGATGAGAAAGTTAATGTCTTTGCTATTCCTTTGCAGCTGAGCTATATTTTCTCCTTGGCAGTTATTTGGGTCTTCTCTTTATTTTAGAGGTGTGACATATTTTCCAGGACACATTTAAGTCCTGGGCATAGAATGAGTTCTTTTAGTCTGAAGACTGGATCCATCTTAGGGAAATTATCTATTAGCATTTCTGTGATAATCTTTCCCCTCTTCTTTTTTTTTTTTTCTTTTCCTGTAATTTATATTTGGATGTAAAACCTCTTGGAATAGCCCTTTGGGTTTTTGTCTTTTCTCTCATTTTTAAGTTTCCTTGTGTTGTAATTTGGGAGATTTGTTTAAATTTATTTTCTAAATTTTCTATTAGATTTTTATTTTGGCAAACATATTTTAATTTCCAAAGGCCTTTTCTTATAATTCAGTAGTTCCTCTTTCATACAATGTTATAGTTATTTTATGAAGTATTTTTTAAAAAGGTAATTATTTTTGAGGAAAGTAATTCACATTCAAGAGAATGTGATATACAGATGTATGTATATGCTTATAATAAATGTATAACAAGATGAATACCCATGCACCTCTCACCTTGGGTAAGTAGCATACAAGCCCTGTGTTCTCTCTCTTCATCATGTGCCCCTCCCCTCCAGAGGTAGCACCTACACTGAAGGTTGTGATAATCATTCCTTTGTATTTAAAAATAATTTTACCACCTATGTATGTTTGCCTACTTTTAAACTTTGTAAATAGATTTGTAATGCATTTTTTAGGAAATTGTATCTTTGATTTATTGAAATTGCTCATTTACCAATAGCCTCTATCCTGTGATTTTTGTAGTTGATGGCTTATGCCTTAAAAAAGCATTATTATCATTTATCTTTTTATTTTTATTTTTTACTTTTTTTTTACTTTTTTTTTGTACTTTAGGTTCTGGGGTACATGTACAGATCATGCAGGATTATTGTATAGGTACACACATGGCAATGTGGTTTGCTGCCTCCATCCCCTCTTCACCCACATTTGGCATTTCTCCTCATGTTATCCCTCCCCAACCTCCCCATACCCCCGCTGTCCCTCACTTGGCCCCCCTCAACAGACCCCAGTGTGTGATGCTCCCCTCCCTGTGTCCATGTGTTCTCATTGTTCAACACCTGCCTATGAGTGAGAACATGTGGTGTTTGATTTTCTGTTCTTGTGTCAGTTTGCTAAAAATGATGGTTTCCAGATTCATCCATGATGGGCATTTGGGTTGGTTCTGGGTCTTTGCTATTGTAAACAGTGCTGCTATGAACATACGTGTGCATGTGTCTTTATAATAGAATGATTTATAATCCTTTGGGTGTATACCCAGCAATGGAATTGCTGGATCAAATGGAATTTCTATTTTTAGGTCCTTGAGGAAGCACTACAGTCTTCCACAATGGTTGAACTAATTTATACTGCCACCTACAGTGTAAAGTGTTCCTGCTTCTCCACATCCTCTCCAGCATCTGTTGTATCCACGTTTTTTAATGATCACCATTCTAACTGGTGTGAGGTGGTATCTCAATGTGGCTTTGATTTACATTTCTCCAGTAATCAGTGATGATGAGCATTTTTTGATATGTTTGTTGGCCTTATATATGTCTTCTTTTGTAAAGTGCCTGTTCATATCCTTCACCCACTTTTGGATGGGTTTCTTTGTTTTTTTCTTGTAAATCTGTTTTAGTTCTTTGTAGATTCTGGATATTGGCCCTTTGTCAAATGGGTAGATTGCAAAATTTTTTCTCCCATTCTGTTGGTTGCCGGTTCACTCTAATGATTGTTTCTTTTGCTGTACAGAAGCTCTGGAGTTTAATTAGGTCCCATTTGTTTATTTTGATTTTTGTTGCCAAAAAAAGCATTATTATCATTTTAATGAAGCCTCAGGAGGTAAGGGAGATAAATATATATGCTCCACTTGTCATATTGCATTAGAATGCCAAGTGAGATTTTCAAAAATCAATCTGTGAATCATGCTATTTCATACTTGGTCCTATTAGTATATAGATATTTATTATATGTGTATATCTAATACTAAGAATTTAAAAATATTTTGTAATTTAAAATCTGCACTAAATGCTTTTATGGAGGTAGTAGATGAAATAGCTTTTGGGGTCAGGCAAACCTGGGTTAAAATCCCTACTCCACTATCTTTTAGTCAACAGATATCGGGTAAATCACTTAGTTTCTAAAATCTCCTATTTCCTTCTCTGTAAATGGGGGAAATAATACCTGCCCCCAACTGTTATTTGATGATTAAATGAGGTAGTATATATGAAAGATTTAATCTAGGATTCATCATGTGGGAAGCAATAAATGTAGGTCTTGTTTTTATCCCTGATTAAAGAAGAGTGACTTTTTTTGTCCTGCTGCATTTCACAAACAGGGCTAGTTCACAACCTGTGCAGTCACACAGGGCCCTGTGCTCAGAAGGGCCCCATGCTTGATTAATGCTCTGCTGTCATTGTCTGGAAATTATTAATAATTTTATCTTTAAATTTGTGTTGTGTAAGTGAGGTCCAGTGGCCAATGCAGCACATGCATAAGCAGAGGTGATACAGTTCATATGTGTGTCCACCTCCCTTGCAGCCCCACTCAGGTAGAGGATTTGCAGTGCTCCCTGAGCTCAAAATTTCAGTGGATGTGTAATGCATGAAGGTTCAGTGAGATTCAGACAAGTACAAGAGAAGTGTTATGTCTGTGGCTGAATAAGTGGGGGTGCTCATTAAGTCAAAAGAGGCCACACTTTATTTGAACTACAACTTGCTTTGAATGCAGAAAGAAGGCAATGGCATCCTGTGAAACACAAATGACCGTGGAAACCTATCCTTTTTTTTTCTACTCATGTTGCTTCCCAGTATTTGTCAACTACTTCTGCTGGAAGTTACATACAAAAGGAAATATTGGATAACCCACGGTTTATTTTCCTTTCAGTCCTTTCCTACTCATTAGTAAACCAAAGGTAGAGAGTGTTGGTAGAATGTGCTGGTACCAAAAGATGAAACGAAAACAACTGAGTTAGTGTTGTGCATCATTTCCACTCCTCTGCTAAGAGTGAAATATTTATATATGCCTGAGCTATGAAATATGAATTGTGTAATTTTGATTATCCTGTATGCCAGTTAAATGTCCTTATATTTTAAAGCTACTATGGCCATAAAAAAGAATGAAACATGTATTTTGCAGTAACATGGAGAGAGCTGGAAGGCTAGTATCCTATGAGGAATAACTCAGAAACAGAAAATTCAAGACCATATGATCTCGCTTATAAGTGATAAACAATGGGTACACATGGGCCTTCAGAGGGAAGTAATAGACACTGGGACTCCAAAAGGGAGTAGGGTGGGAAGAGGGTGAGGGGTGAAACTACCTATTGCTACAGTGTTCACTTTTCAGGTGATGGGTACACTAGAAGTTCAGACCCCACTATTACAAAATATACCCATGTGATAAACCCACACATGGGCTCCCAAATCTATTTTTTAATTAAAAAAAGAGATTTTTAAAAAAACTTAGATTGTCACAATTAGCAAATAAAAGATACCATAAAAAGCCAAGAGAGAGAACATGGAAGAAAGGAAACAGCTTTATATTTTAGGATTTCACCAGCACTGTTTTTTCTCAGCATTTTAAACAAGAGGTCCTATGCTTTCATTTTACACTAGGCCTCACAAATTACACGACAGGGTCTGCTCAGAATAACATTTAATGAATAACAAAGTCTGTTTTTTATCAGCACAATCTGGAAAAATGATAGCCAGTAAGTTGGATTTGTAATTTTCTTTTATGACAGATGGAGACTATCATAGAATACAATCTAATCTTGCTGTTAGGTAATTAATTGTTTTTGCTGAATTTGTGTGTACAGAGCCAATTAACCTTGCTTAAATAGGGAAAGTGGAAGAGAAAGAGACAGTAAATCCATCACTGGGTTTCAGTAATTTCAGGAGAAAAAATTACACACAAGATTGTGTGGAGAGGGTGCCAAATGGAGTGTCCTTTGGGCCTGTTTTACCCCTTTACACAAGACTATGTGTTAGTGTGCTTAGAAGTATCTATAATCCAGTGCCACCCTAGGCTTCTGCCACAGTCCTGTTAGACTAATAGATATCTAATGGCTGGAAACATAATGGGAGAGACAGAATAAATGGCTTTTTGCTTTTTTGCTTTTAATCCATGAGAAAGAATTCACATGGGCTTCATTCGCTAAGACCAAGGAGTGGTAACATCAGTAGATGACACTGGTGATAAAATTACATCCCTTTTTTGTTTTTTAAATAGATCTTGTTATATTTTAAATAATTTTGATAGATAATATGCTGTAAAAGGGGATAGCAGTAAGATGAAAGCCACTGACAGGAAAAAGACAAGGAAGATTAAGGATCCTATGAATAGGGATGAAGGGAAGTTTCAGGGAAGTCTTTCAAGGAAGGAAGAGTTTCAAGGAAGTTTTCTTGTGATCATATACTTTTGAAGAGAGCATAAGGCTGGTAGATGGTTTCGAAATTTGAGCCATAACACCACATTGTGTATTTGATTGTGTGAAATTTGTTCACAATGACATCTAAATGCGGCAGCAGTCTCTGTGGTTTGAATGCCTTAAAATGGTAGCTGCCATTAGGTGGCACTGTGTGCATGTTTGTGCAGACCAACATTGTTTTAAAGGATATTATTTATTGAGAATTAAGGACTTAACAAAAAGGATTAAGAAGTCAAATAAAACCAGTTCTGTTTAATATACATAGATACATAAATGCACACAAGTACTTCTTTGTGCTGACATTAGGGTGCTTTTAATAAGTGAGATTGGCATCTGGATAAACTCAGGGTCTATAGGAAAGGATAAAAGGCAAGGATAGAACATGTAAAACAAGCAAGAAAGTAAAATGTCATTGCCTTTTAAAGATGCAATTGCTTCCCTTTTACTTTTCCTTCTTATTGACAATTGTCATTTAGTATAGTGCAATATTGCTGGTTTGCTCTGAATCTTCACTCAGTTTGGATTCTTTGGAGGGGTCTTTGCTCTATGAGACACAGCAGACATCTTCTTCCTAGCCTAACTGCCTTTGTGATTTGTAGGTTATGTTAGAAGTAAATAAGAATAGGGTGCTTTGAGGGTAAAAAACTGCAGGCTTATTTTTTTATTTTTATTTTTAATTTTGTGGATTCATAATTGATATACATATTTATGGGTTACATAAGATATTTTGATACAGGCACGCAGTGTGGAATAAACACATCATGCAAAATGGGTTATCCATCCTCTCAAGAATTTATCCTTTGTGATACAAACAACCCAATTATATCCTTTTAGTTATTTTTAAATGTACAATTAAATTATTATTGATGATAGTCATCCTTTTGTGCTATCAAATAGTAGATCTTATTCAGTCTATTTTTTTACAGTGATCCCCAACCTTTTTGGCACCAGGAATCAGTTACATAAAATTTTCCCATGGACTGGGAGTTGGGATGGTTTTAGGGCAAAACTGTTCCACTTCAGATCATCAGGCATTAATTAACTTCTCATAAGGAATGCAAAACCTAGATCCCTTTCATGTGCAGTTCACAATAGGGTTTGTGCTTCTATGAGAATCTAATGCCCAGCTGATCTGACAGGCAGAGCTCAGGCAGTAATGCTCGCTTGTCCACTGCTCACCTCCTGCTATATGCTGATTCCTAACAGGCTACAGACCAGTACTGATCTGTGTCTGGGAGGTTTGGGGAACTCTGTTTTTTTGTACCCATTAACCATCCCTACCATTCCCCCTCTGCCACTCCACTACCCACCCTCCCTGTCTTCTGATAACCATCCTTCTACTCTCCATCTCTATGAGTTTAGTTGCTTTGATTTTTAGATCCCACAAATAAAGGACAAAATGTGAAGTTTGTCTTTCTGTCCCTGGCTTATTGCACTTGGTTCAGTGAACGCCAGTTCCATCCATGTTGTTGCAAATGACAGGATCTCATTCTTTTTTCTTTTTACAAGTTAATGTTAATTTTTTATTACATTCATATATAGGTTCAGGAAAGATTAGCTCATAATTTAGTAGTGAGTTTTTAAAAGCAGCAGTAATAATGTGTGAGTGTTTTTAGATACAAGTTGTTGGATTTAAAATAACACAGGTGTCTAGACATACACCTTTTGAGGTGAGCACATGTGTATTTTCCGGTAAAACATCACATGGGGATTACACATTTATCATCATCTTTTTGTTTGTTTGTTTTTTTGAGTTGGAGTTTCACTCTTGTTGCCTAGGCTAGAGTGCAATGGCACAATCTTGGCTCACTGCAAACTCCCGGGCTCAAGAGATTTTACTGCTTCAGCCTCCTGAGTAGCTGGGATTACAGGTGTGCACCACCATGCCAAGCTATTTTTTGTATTTTTAGTAGAGATGTGGTTTCACCATGTTGACCAGGCTGGTTTCAAACTCTTGACCTCAGGTGATCTGCCCACTTCGGCCTCCCAAAGTGCTGGGATTACAGGTATGATCCACTGTGCCCAGCCATGTTTTGTTGTTGTTGTTGTTTCTTGAGATAGTCTTGGTCTATCACCTAGTTCATTGTAGCAGCACAATCATAGCTCATTGTAGCCTTGAACTCCTGGGCTCAAGTGATCCTCTTGCCTCAGCCGTGTAAGTACAGGTGCGTGCAATTATGCCTGGCTAATTTTTTTTTTTTTTTTTAGATGGAGTCTTGCCCTGTCACCCAGGCTGGAGTGCAGTGGCACCATTTTAGCTCACTGCAACCTCCACCTCCAGGGTTTCAGTAATTCCCCTGCCTCATCCTCCTGAGTAGCTAAGATTACAGGAGCACACCACCAAGACAGGCTAATTTTTGTTTTTTTAGTAGAGATGGGGTTTCACCATGTTGGTCAGGATGGTCTCGAGCTCCTGACCTCGTGATCTGCCCACCTCGTCCTCCTAAAGTGCTGGGATTACAACTGTGAGCCATTGCACCCAGCCTGCTAATTTTAAAATATTTTGTAGAGATGGAGTCTTGCTGTGTTGTCTAGGCTGGTCTTGAACTCCTGGGCTTCAGTGATCCTCCTTAGCATCCCAAAGTGTTGGGATTACAGGCATGGGATTACTTGGCCGAATATCTAACCAAAATAGACTCCCATGGTAGTATATATATAAATATATGGCTGGTCTCTTTTTTTTAAAAAAATTAAGCAGTATTGTCTCTTTGCTGTCTGGCTGCCTCCTTGGGTTAGCATTGCCACATGGTCATTCTTCTATTTGATAAGTTTTATAAATCTTACAAATTCTAATTCAAAAGCAGCTATAATAAGCCCAGAATATGTAATTTCATGCATTTATTCTGAGTGTGGAATTTATATAGATTTTTTTAAACAAGGTATTAATGTTGCTAAGGTGTCTGACCAATCTTCAAAGTTGATTAGCCTGCCACATGCCAGGTGCAGTTTATGTGCTATGCAAGTATTACGGCAGCATTTGAACTAAAGCGTTCCTCATTTTTCAGAACTTCATTCTTCAACTAATAGTGTGGGCTGTTGAGAGGAACATGGAGGGCCAATCATGGAAAGGGTGTAAACAACATGGAAGTTCACGATCTCAGGCTATAACTCTGGAAGCAGAAGATATTGTTTCCCAGCTGTTAATGAAGTTAGCAAGATTTTCTCTGTGTTATTCAAACTTGGTCAAGTTGCTTCTTCTTTGGTCTTAAGTCCTTTTTCCTTTCCTTTCCTTTCTTTTTTTGAGGCCGGGTGTCCCTGTCACCCAGTCTGGAGTGCAGTAGTATGGTCTTGGCTCACTGTGACCTCCACCTCCCAGCTCAAGCGATCCTTTCACTGAAACCTCCTGAGTAACTGGGACTACAGGCACGTGCCACCATTCCCAGTTAAGTTTTGCATTTTTTGTAGGGAGGGGCTTGCCGCAGCTCATCTTGAACACTTGAGTTTAAGCAATCCACCTGCCTTCGCCTCCCAAAGTGCTGGGATTACAGGCATGAGCCACTTCACCCCCTTTTTCCCCTATTTCTTTGGCTGGAGTGCAATGGCATGATCATGGCTCATTGCAGCCTCAATCTCCCCAGGCTCAGGTGATCCGCCTACCTTAACCCCTCGAGTAGCTGGGATCACAGGCACACACCACTATGCCTGGCTAATTTTTGTATTTTTTGTAGAGATGGGGTCTCACTTTGTTGCCCAGGCTGGTCTAGAACTCCTGACCTCATGTGATCCACCTGCCTTTGCCTCCCAAAGTGCTAGGATTACAGGCATGAGCCACCATGCCTGGTCAAGTCCTTCATTTTTATCACAGACTTCAGTAGGTAACAGAAATCTGTCTTCTGAAGCCCTAGAGGCATTTTCTTCCCTTTGGGACTCTGTATCATAACTTTAAATGGGGCAAGAAACTCCTGTGTTTGCTTTGCTGTGCTCCAAATATCAACCATTCACCAGGCAACAGCCCAGATCCAGTCTCTCATATGATCTATCCCAAGCAGGATTGTCAAACTGAAGCACCCCTTTCTTGGGGGCAGGTTCCAGGATATCTGGCTTCACAGGTGTGTTGTTTTCTTTTCACCTGGCAGTCGGCTTGATACTTGCCCACTTTGAGTGCCGTGGCACCCAGTGTTCAATGTCATTCTTTTTAATAGCGGAATAGTACTCCATTGTGTAAATGTACCACATTTTCTTTATTTTTTCTTTATTTTTTATTGTACTTTAGGTTCTGGGGTACATGTGCAGATCATGCAGGATTGTTGCATAGTACACACATGGCAATATGGTTTGCCTTCATCCCCCGTCACCCACATCTGGCATTTCTCCCCATGTTATCCCTCCCTGACCTCCCCACCACCCCAGCTGCCCCTTCCTTGGCCCCCGCAACAGACTCCAGTGTGTGATGCTCCCTTCCCCGTGTCCATGTGTTGTTATTGTTCAACACCCGCCTATGAGTGAGAACATGTGGTGTTTGATTTTCTGTTCTTGTGTCAGTTTGCTGAGAATGATGGTTTTCCAGGTTCATCCATGTCCCTGCAAAGGACACAAACTCATCGTTTATAATAGCTGCATAGTGTTCCCTCGTGTATATGTGCCATATATTCCTTGTCCAGCCTATCGTTGATGGGCATTTGGGTTGGTTCCAGATCTTTGCTATTGTAAACATGCAGCTGTGAACATACATGTGCATGTGTCTTTATTACAGAATGATTTATAATCCTTTGGGTATATACCCAGTAATGTGATTGCTGGGTCAAATGGAATTTCTATTTCTAGGTTCTTGAGGAAGTGCCACACTGTCTTCCACAATGGTTGAATTAGTTTACGCTCCCACCAACAGTGTGAAAGAGTTCCTATTTCTCCACTTTCTCTCCAGCATCTGTCTCCAGATTTTTTAATGATCGCCATTCTAACTGGTTAGAGGTAATGTACCACATTTTCTTTATCCAGTCATCTGTTGATGGACATTTAAGTTGGTTCCAAATCTTGGCTACTGTGAACAGTGCTACAACAAATGTGGGAGTGCAGATACCACTTTTTTACACTGATTTCCTTACTTTTGGTTATATACACAGCAATAGGATTGCTGGATCATGCAGTAGATCTAGTTTTCATTTTTTGAGGAACCTCTAAACTGTTCTCTGTAGTATTTGTACTAATTTACATTCCCACCAACAGTGTACCAGGGTTCCCTTTTACTCCTCATCCTCGGCAGCCTTTGTTATTGACTGTCTTTTAGATAAAAGCCATTTAAACTGAAATGAATTGATTTCTCATTGTAGCTTTGATTTCCATTTTTCTGATGATCAGTGTTGTTGAGCACCTTTTCATATGCTTGTTTGTCATTTGTGTGTCTTCTTTAGAGAAATGTCATTCAAATCTTTTGCTCATCTTTGATAGAATTGTTAGGTTTTTTTTCCTACAGAGTTGTTGGAGCTCCTTATATATTCTGATTGTGAATCCCATGTCAGATGTGTAGTTTGTAAACAATTTCTCATTCTGTGGGTTTATTGATAATTTTCTTTGCTGTAAAGAAGCTTTTTAACCTGATGTGATCCCATTTATCCATTTTTGCTTTGGTTGCCTGTGCTTGTAGGATATTACTCAAGAAATTTTTGCCCAGATCAATGTTCTGGAGAGTTTTTCCAATATTTTCTTTTAGCAGTTTCATAGTTTGAGGTCTTAGATTTAAGTCTGTAATGCATTTTAATTAGATTTTTGTATATGGAGATAGTGGTCGTATTGTCCATTCTCACATAGCTATAAAGAACTACCTGAGAGTAGATAATTTATAAAGAAAAGAGGTTTACTTGACTCACAGTTCCACAGGCTGTACAGGAAACATGGCTGGGGAGGGTTCAGGAAGCTTACAATCTTGGCAGAAGGTGAAGAGGAGGGAGGCATGCCTTACATGGCAGAAGCAAGAGGAAGAGAGAGGAGGAGAAGGTGCTACACACTTATAACAACCAGTTCTCATGAGAACTTACTATCATGAGAACAGCAAGGGGCAAGTCTGCGCCCAGGATCCAGTCACCTCCCACCAGGCCCCTTCTCCAGCATTGTGGATCACAATTTGACATGAGATTTTGGTGGGGACACAAATCTAAACCATATTATTCTACCCCAACCCCTCCCAAATCTCACATTCTTCTCACACTGCAGGCTACAATCGTCCCTTCTCCACAGTTTCCCAAGTCTTAACTCACTTCAGTATTAACTAAAAAACCCACAGTCCAAAGTCTCATCTGAGACAAGGCAAGTTCCTTCTGCCTATGGGCCAATAAAATAAAAAGCAAGTTAGTTACTTCTAGCATACAATGTGAGTACAGGCATTGGGTAAATACACCTTTTCCAAAAGGGATAAACCAGCCCAAACAAAGGGGCTATAGGCTGTATGCAAGTCTGAAACCCAGCAGGGCAGTCATTAAATCTTAAAGCTCTAAAATAATCTTCTTTGACTCCATGCCTCATATTCAGGTCACACTGATGCTAGGGGTGGGCTCCCAAGGCCTTGGGCATTTCTGCCCCAGTGTCTCTGCAGGGTACTCAGCCCCATTGGCTGCTTTCACAGGCTGGCATTTGATTGTTTGCTGCTTTTCCACATGCATGGTTCAAACTTGGTGGATCTACTCATCTGCAGTCTGGAGGATGGTGGCCATCTTCTCACAACTCCAGTAGACAGTGTCCCAGTGGGAAGTCTGTGTGGTGGCTCTAACCCCACATTTCCCCTCCACATTGTCCTGGTAGAGGTTCTCCATGAGGGTTCTGCCCCTGCAGCAAACTTCTGCCTGGCATCCAGGTGTTTCCATACATCCTCTGAAATCTGGGTAGAGGTTCCCAAGCCTTAACTCTTGCCCTCTGCACACCTGCCGGCTTAACATCATGTGGAAGTTGCCAGGATTATGGCTTTCATGCTCTGGAGTAGCAGCCTGAGATGTAGCTGGAGCTCCTTTAGCCATGGCTGGAGCTGGAGCAGTGTCCTAAGGTTGTAAAGGCAGTCGGGCCTCCAAAGTGACTTCGACATTTTCAGGTATCTTTATAGGAATACCCCACACTTAAGTATCAATTTTCTGTATTAATCTGTTCTTGAATTGCTATAGAGAACTGAGACTGGGTAATTTATAAAGAAAAGAGGTTTAGTTAACTCACAGCTTTGTAGGCTGTACAGGAAGCATGGCTGGGGAGGTCTCAGGAAACGTACATTCATGGTGGAAGGCGAAGAGGAAGGAGGCACATCTTACATGGCAGAAACAGGAGGAAGAGAGAGAGGGGAGACATTCTACACACTTTTAAACAACCAGATCTCATGAGAACTCACTGTCATGAAAACAGCAAAGGAAAGTTCACCTCCATGATGGAACCACCTTTCACCTGGTCCCTCCTTCAACATAGTTGATTATAATTCAACATGGGATTTGGGCAGAGACAGAAATTAAAACCATATCAGAGGTCTAGTTTTATTATTTTGAATATGGACAGTCAGTTTTCCCAGTACCATTTATTGGAGAGACTGTTTTTCCCAGTGTATAATTCTTTGCATCTCTGTCAAACATTTGGTCACAGTAGGCTTATAGATTTGTTTCTGAGTTCTCTGTTCTGTTTCATTGGTCTATGTGTCTGTTTTTGTACCAGTACCATGCTGTTTTCATCACTATAGCCCTGTAGTAAAATTTGAAGTTAAATAATTTGATTCCCCCTATTTTGTTGTTTTTGCTCAGGATAGCTTTTCCTAGTCTGTATTTTTTTTTGTTGTAGTTCCATATAAATGTTAGGATTGTTTTTTCTATTTCTGTGAGTTTCTCCCCTATGCTTTAAGGATATTTTCAATGGATATATTATTATAGGGTAAGGGTTTGTTTCCTTCAGCACTTTAAGTATGTTATGCCACTCTTTCCTGGTCTGTAAGCTTTCCACTGAAAAGCCTGCTGCCACATGTACTAGAGCTTATGTATGTTTTTTTCTTCTCTTGCTGGTTTTCATATCTTCTCTTTGTCTTTGACCTTTGGGAGTTTGATTATTACATGCCTTGAGGAGACTTCTTTGGGTTAAATGTGCTTAGTGTTCTATAACCTTCTTGTACTTGAATGTTGATGTCTTTCTCTAGGATTGTGAAGTTCTGTAATATTACTTTTTGAGTAAGTCTTCTACGCCATCTCTTTTTCTACCTCCTCTTTGAGGCCAATAACTCTTGCCCATTTGGGGCTATTTTTTAGACATTTTAAGCGTGATTTATTGTTTTTATTCGTTTTCTTTTTTCTCCTGTGACCATGTATTTTAAAACAGCCTGTCTTCAAGCTCACTAATTCTTTCTTCTGTTTGATCAATTCTGCTATTAAAAGATTCTTTTGCATTCTTCAGTTATGACAATTGCATTTTTCATTGCCAGCACTTCTCCTTGATACTTTTTCATCATTTAATCTGTTTATTAAATTTATCTGATGGAATTCGGAATTCCTTCTCTGTGTTATCTTCAATTTCTTTCAGTTTCCTCAAAATGGCTGCTTTGAATTCTCTGACTGAAATGTTGCATATCTCTGTTTTCTTGGTGCCTTATTTAGTTCATTTGGTGTGGTCGTGTTTTCATGGATGACCTTGATGCTTTAGATGTTTGTTCCTCTCTGGACATTGAAGAGTCAGATTTTTATTGTAGTCTTTGCAATCTGGGCTTGTTTATGCCTGTTCATCTTGATAATATTTCCAGTAATCAAAGGGGCTTGAGCCTCAAGCACCAAAATGCTGTGGTGTTTGCAGACTAGTAGAGGTACCACCCTGGTAGTGTTGGATAAGATCCAGAAGAATACTCTGTATCACCAGGCAGAGACCCTTGTACTTTTCCCTTACTTTCTTCCAAACAGAATCTTTCTCTCTGTGTTTTGAGCTTCATGGAACTGGGGGTGTGGTGATACAAGCACCTCTGTGAGCACCACCACTGGGACTGTGCTGTGTCAGACCTGATAACAGCCCAGCACTGGATCTTGACCAAGGCCCACTGTAACCAGCACCTGGCTACTACCTGTGGTCACTCAAGTTCCTAGCCCTCTATAATTTCATGTGGCAAAGCAAACCAGATCTATGTCCTTCTTTTCAGGGTGGCAAGTTTCCCCACATCCCAAGCAGTTCCAGAGATGCTGTCTAGGAGCCAGGGATTGGAGTCAAGAACCTTAGAAATTTACATGATAGTCTATTCTACTGCTGCTAAGCTGATACTCAAACTAGAATACCATGTTCTTCCTGCTCTTCCATCCCCGTTCCACAGGCAGAGGAGCCTCTCCCTGTGGCCACCACCATCACTGTTCCGTAGGGGGTTTTGCTAGGTCACTGCTGCTGTTCATTTAAAGCTCAAGGGCTCTCCAGTCAGCTTGTGGTGAATCCTGCTAAGCCTGGGACTCCTTTTCAGGGCAGTGGGCTCTGCTCTGGCCCAGAGAAGGTCTAGAAATGCTGTCCAAGAGCCCAGACCTGGATTCGGAGATCCCAAGAACCTGCTTATTACTGTACACCACTGTGGCTGAGCTGCTACCTATGGTGTTAAACAAAGTACACTTTAATTTCCCTCTGCTTTTCTAAAATAGAAGGAGACTTTCACCATATCAACCACAGCAGGGAGTGTGCTGGGTCACATCTCAGCGCCCAAGGCCCATGGCATACTATCTGAGTATCACTTCTGGTTATTCAGGCTCCAAGGGCTTTTTAATCTGCAGGTAATAAATCCTTCCAGGACTGAATCCTTCCCTTCAAGGAAGAAGTTTTCTTTTTGGCTTGGGGTGGTATCTGTGAGCTTGAGGCTGGAATATGGGCTTCATGATGTGCTGGGTACCCTATCCTACTGTGGCTGAGATGTTATCCAAAATGCAAGACAGAGTTTATGGGTAGCCCCCTCCCCATATAGGCACTGAGGAAGGAGAGCTAAGCAGATTCCCTGCACAATTAATGCCTGAAGAATACCTTAGTTTATAGTGTTACTGCTCAGTTATTTCCCTTTATCCTTTTTATATAATCCTATGTTAGTTTATAAGATTAGTGACTGAAGAATATCTTAATACTCAGTTATTTCCACACACACACACTCACACACACACACACACACACACACACACACATATATAATTACATCTTAGTTCATAGTGGGAGGAATGCCTAGAGCAGACACGGTACAGAGCATGAATTACGGGATAAACAGCTATACATATATAAGTATATCTTGCTTATAGTCAGAGGAATGTCTAGAGCAGACACAGTGCAGAAAATGATTTAAGGGAAAAGCAGTTATACTAGGACAAGAATCTTTGGCCCAGGCAACAGCATTCAGTATCATAAAGATACCTGCCGTATGGCAGGCTTGAAGAAAGAGCCACTCCTCCTGATAAAGGAATTGTAGTGCCTTGCGTCCAGTTCTTATGGAAAGCTGACCTCCATTTGGCAGGCCTGTGAGTGTCCAAGGGCTTAAAACCCTTCCGGTGTAATTGCACCTAGGTGGCTGTACACTTTGTCAGCTCTGCTACTATGCTGACTGAAAAGCATCCTCCTATAGAATTCCCTAGAAGTAGCCTGGACCTAGATAAGAGATATTGCACACTGCACTCTTCACTGCACACGACCCACCTCCTAGTCTCGGCGACCTAATGGGAGTGGACCCCTTGCTTCACACTGTCCACCTCGTGGCCTAGGTGACCTAATGGAGGTGGATCTCTTGGTTATCACTCACATGAATGTCTTGACCCTATCACTGTCCTTAAAGATGGTGTCACTCATTACCCTTCTTCTCAACCTAAACCTCATGAATACAGACACGTCTGGATGTTCAGGGGCTTGCCTGTCTCTGCTTATAGGTGGTGTGGCCACCCAAGCCCAGCTGTCTTTTCCAGTCCTTCTGTGTCCTGTCTCTTTACTTCTCAGATCCAGCACCTCAGCACAGTGATATTACTCTTTGATCTTCTTTCCCTAAGCAGAAGAGAAGGGGTCACCTTCATTGCTGTGAGCTGTACTGCCTATGATTGGGGGAGGAGTGGCTCAAGCACTCCCTTAACTGTCCTAGCTGGTGTCTCCCTAGGGCACATACAACCCTAGTTTACTGGCTCTGAGCTCATCCCACCACTAGGAGTTTCCTAGGAGTTGCAGTTTTTGTGTCCTAGATTGCCTTTCAAATTTACCTAGAACCCTAGAGCACTTTGGCCCATGGTGGTAAGGCTGCCAAGAAAGTCAATTTTTGACCTCTGGGATGGGCAGATTTCCCTCTGACTAGGTCCGGTCCAAATGCTTGCTTCACGCATGGGTGCTGGCTGAGCCCAGCATGGCTTGGCTCTCTGCTGTGTGTGGACAGCACTAAGTTCAATGTAAAGTCCTCAAGTCACCGTGTTGTCCCTTTCCCAACTGCACAGATTCTGCACTACATGGCTGCTGCTGATGGATGAAGGAGGGGTGGCATCAGCAATTCAAGACTCTCCTACCCTCTTCAATGCCTCTTTCAGTGATACGAAGTTAAAACCAGGTACTGCGTGTGTTCACCTGATTTTTGTTTCTTATGATGGTGCTTTTCTTTGTGCAGATAGTTGTCAAAATTGGTTCAAAGGAACAAATGGTGTAGGCTTCAATTCTGTCATCTTAATCCATTCTCCAAGGCTTTTTAATTGTTAAATTAATGCCATGTTTTCTTTTGTGTCTTTAGAAGCCTCTTAAGTTATGGAAATAAAGTTTTACTCTTTATTTATTTTTTACAGGTGAATACTGAAGCTTCAAAAGAAAGAAGATAGGCAAGGTTTGTCCATCTTTTATGTTGGTAGTTGTATAAAATGAAAAAGAATTCATGCTGAATATATTTTGACTCCTGGAAGCATCACTTTATTTTCCTAATTGCTCATGGAGACTTTTTTATTCATAGTAGTAATAGTACTAGAAATACAACTAACAATGACAAACACAATCTTTGGTGCTTACTGTGAGCCAAGCATTATTAATCCATGTAATTTTTGCAACCATCCTATTAAATAGTTACCATTATTCCTATTTACAGACAATGAAAATGAAAGCACACACATGTTAAGAAATATGCCAAGTTTATGTATCTAATAAGTGGTTATTCAGGATTTCAACTCATGTTGTCTGGTACCACTACACTATATATTATTGCTTTCTCAACTTTTATTTGTAATACATTTAGTAACTTAGAATCAATTTTTCATGCAATTATGGGACATTGCCGTATGAAAATACTGCATTTGGATTTAAGTCTTTGTCTTCTGGTTTTAATGCGTATTTTGAAAGCTAGAATAAGTTAAAATATTTTGTTTTAAAATTTGTCAAGATGGGGAGAATTTATTACCTGCTGAGTTCTGAAACTTTGGTTCTCCTTATTGGTTATTATACTAGAAATCAATTTATATTTACTGCTATCATGACTTAGAATTCAACTGCATTGAAATGCCAGGCAGGAAGATTTTTGCCTCTTGCATTTCTATAAAGCAGGAGTTTACACAATTTTATGTGATTGATACTCATCAGCAGTAGGAGAGCCTGAAGACAATAGTTATAAACATATTAAAGCCTAGCAGTACTTTTGAGGGAAGGCTGCCTGCTGGAAACCTACCAAAAATGCAGAATAACACAGGAATCAAGGATGGAAAAGATGGAGAGCTTCAATAAGTATTTGGTGATTTGATGTTATTTGTTCCTAAATTATTCAAATATGATCATTCTTGCACCACTTTGGTTCTCTATTGCTATGCTCTTCTTTTCATGGGTAGCAAGTATTCTCTGATTCCTTCATGCATTTGTAGAAACCATATTTATGGATATTCATGATGAATTCCTAGAAAGAGAAGATGATGAGACAATACTGAATAAGTGGCCTTTTCATTGCAGTAACATGACATATGCAAGTATAAATAACCAGAATTCATCAAACCATGGCAGTGAATAATTTATTATGTTGTGAAACCATAGGAAACTTTATGACTAAAAAATAAAGGTAATTCTCAATGCTAGTAATACAGTAGCCAGTATTGTTAACAAATAAGTTTTGCAGCTAACTAAGGATTCATTTATGAAGCAAATTTTTCAGCATTGTTTGTAAAGGAATTTTCCATAGTAACTACTTTTTATGCATGCACAGAAAAAGAATTTACCTTCCTATGAATTTATTTTATAAATATAACTCTTTAAATGAACAAAAGACATCATTGCCAACAGAAGAAATTTTTAAAAATGTAATACACATATGGCAAATTTTCTTTTTTATTTTTTGCTAGAAATCAAAACTGCAAATAGGAGAATTCCATTTTGATCTGTTCAAATTGGTGATGAAAATGAATTTTATTTTCTTTTATTACTATTATTTAAATTTAAAAAATGTTTGTAGAGACAGGGTCTCACTGTGTTGTCTAGGCTTGTCTTGAATCCCTGGGCTCAAGCGATCCTCCTGTCTAGATCTCCCAAAACTCAGATATTACAGGCATAAGCCACTGCACTCAGTCAAAAATGAATTTTATTCAGTAATAGATGGTGTAGCACAATGGGCACTCACATAATCTTAAAGGGAAGTCAAATCATATAATTTTTCTAGGAGGCAACTTATATATGAATGAAAAATCTTAAAATGTTTGTACACTTTGACACACCAATTCCACTTATATGATTATACTTAGACAATATTGCATACCAAAAAAATTATTTATAAAATTGAACTCCTGACCTCAGTTGATCTACCCACCTCAGCCTCCCAAAGGCTAAGGATCACAGGTGTGAGGCACCACTTGATTGGTATACCTGAAGAGGTTGGGGAAAATGAATCTAACCTGGAAAACACTCTTCAAATTATCCAGGAGAACTTCCCCAACCTAGTCAGTCAGGCCAACATTTAAATACAGGAAATACAAAGAACACCATGGAGATAACTCCTCAAGAAGAGCAACCTCAAGGCACATAATCATCAGATTCACCAGGGTTGAAATGAAGGAAAAAATGCTAAGGGCAGCCAGAGAGAAAGTTTGGGTCACCTGTGAAGGAAAGCCCATCAGACTCACAGTGGATCTCTCAGCAGAAACCCTACAAGCCAGAAGAGAGTAGGGACCAATATTCAACATCCTTAAAGAAAAGAACTTTCACCCCAAAATCTCATATCCAGCCAAACTAAGCTTCATAAGCGAAAGAGAAATAAAATCCTTCACAGACAAGCAATTACTGAGAAATTTTGTTGCCACCAGACTTGTCCTACAAGAGCACCTGAAGGAAACACTAAACACACACAAAAAATCCAGTACCAGCCACTGCCAAAACGAACCAAATGATGAAGACCAGCAATACAATGAGGAAACTGCATCGACCAACCGGCAGAACAAACAACCAGTAACAAAATGGCAGGATCAAATTCATACATAACAATATTAACATTAAATGCAAATAGGCTAAATGCCCCATTAAAAAGACACAGACTGGCAAACTGGGTAAAAAGTCAAAACGCATCAGTGTGCTTTATCCAGGGACCCATCTCACATGCAAAGACACACATAACTCAAATTAAAGGGATGGAAGAAGATCCACCAAGAAAATGGAGAGCAAAAAAAAGCAGGGGTTGCCATTTTAATCTCTGATAAAATCAACTTTAAACCAACAAAGATCAAAAGAGACAAAGAAAGACACTACATAATGGTGAAAGAATCAATACAACGAGAAGAGCTAACCTAAATGCATATGCACTGAATACAGGAGCACCCATATACATAAAAGAAGTTCTTAATGACCTACAAAAAGACTTAGACTCCCGCAGAATAATAGTGGGAGACTTTAACAGTCCACTGTCAACATTAGACTGATCAATGAGACAGAAAATCAGCAAGGATATACAGGACTTGAATGCATAACTGTATCAAGCAGACCTAATCGACATCTACAGAACTCTCCACCACACAGCCACAGAATATACATTCTTCTCAGCACTATATCGCACTTCCTCTAAAATTGACCACATAATTATAATTACACCACTCCTCAGCAAATGCAAGAAAACCCGCAAATCATAACAAACAGTATCTTAGACGACAGTGCAATCAAATCAGAACTCAGGATTAAGAAACTAACTCAAAACTACACAACTTCATGGAAACTGAACAACTGGCTCCTGAATGTTGACTGGATAAACAATGAAATGAAGGCAGAAATAAAGATGTTCTTTGAAACCAACAAGAATGAGGACACAACGTACCAGCATCTGTGGGACACATTTAAAGCAGTGTCTAGAGGGAAATTTATAGCAATAAATGCCCACAGGAGAAATGAGGAAAGATCTAAAATCAACACCCTATCATCAAAATTGAAAGAGTTAGAGGAGCAAGATCAAAAAAACTCAGAAGCTAGCAGAAGACGGGAAATAACTAAGATCAGAGTAGAACTGAAGGACATAGAGACACAAAAAACCATTCAAAAAATCAATAAATCTGGGAGCTGATTTTTCAGAAAAGATCAACAAAATAGACAGACTGCTAGCCAGATTAATGAAAAAGAAAAGAGAGAAGAATCAAATAGATGCAATAAAAAATGAAAAAAGGGGATATCACCTCTGATCCCACAGAAATACAAACTACCATCAGAGATTACTGCAAACAACTCTGCACATAAACCAGTAAACCTGGAAGAAATTGAGAAATTCATGGACACTTGCACCGTACCAAAACTAAACCAGGAAGAAGTTGAAACCCTGAATAGATCAATAACTAGGGCTGAAGTTGAGGCAGCAATTATCCTACCAACCAAAAAAAGTCCAGGTCCAGATGGGTTCACAGCTGAATTATACTAGATGTACAAAGAGGAGCTGGTACCATTACTTCTGAAACTATTCCAAACAATACAAAAAGAGGGAATCCTCCCCGACTCATTCTATGAGACCAACATCATCCTGTTACCAAAACCCGGCAAAGAATCAAGAAGAAAAGAAAACTTCAGGCCAATCTCCATAATGAACATAAATGCAAAAATCTTCAATAAAATATTGGCAAACCGGTTGCAACAGCACATCAAAAAGCTTATCCATCATGATCAAGTACGCTTCATCCCAGGGATGCAAGGCTGGTTCAACATACACAAGTCCATAAATGTAATCCACCACATAAATAGAACCAAAGACAAAAACCATATGATTATCTCAATAGATTCAGAGAAGGCCTTCAACAAAATTCAACATCCCTTTATGCTAAAAACTCTCAATAAACTAGGCATTGATAGAACCTATCACAAAATAATAAATGCTATTTATGACAAACCCACTGAATGGGCAAAAACTTGAGCATTCCCTTTGAAATCTGGCACTAGATAAGGATGTCCTCTCTCTCCACTCTTATTCAAAATAGTATTGGAAGTTTTAGCCAGCACAATCAGGCAAGAAAAAGAAATAAAAGGTATTCAGTTAGGAAAGGAGGAAGCCAAATTGTCTCTATTTGCAGATGACATGATTGTATATTTAGAAGACCCTGCCATCTTGGCCCAAACTCTCCTTAAGTTGATAAGCAACTTCTGCAAAGCCTCAGGATACAAAATCAATGTTCAGAAATCACAAGCATTCCTATACACCAATAACAGACTAACAGACAGCCAAATCAAGAGTGAACTCCCATTCACAATTTCTATAAGAAGAATAAAATACCTAAGTATACAACAAGGTAAAGAACCTCTTCAAGGAGAATTACAAACCACTGCTCAAGGAAATAAGAGAAGACACAAACAGATGGAAAAACATTCTATACTCATCATTAGGAAGAATCAATATTGTGAAAATGGCCATACTGCCCAAAGTAATTTATAGATTTAATGCTATCCCCATCGAACTATCAATGACCTTCTTCACAGAACTGGAAAAAACCACCTTAAACTTCATGTGGAACCAAAAAAGAGCCCACATAGCCAAGACAATCCTTAGCAAAAAGAACAAAGCTGGCAGCATCATTCCGCCAGACTTCAAGATATAGTATAAGGCAATACTAATCAAAACAGCATGGTACTGGTACCAGAACAGAGATAAAGACCAATGGAACAGATCAGAGGCCTCTGGAGCAACACCACACATCCACAAACATCTCATCTTTGACAAACCTGACAAAAACAAGCAATGGGGAAAGGATCCCCTGTTTAATAAATAGTGTTGGAAAAATTGGGAGCAATGTGCAGAAAGCAGAAACTGGACCCCTTCCTGACACCGTACACTAAAATTAACTCCAGATGGATTAAGCACTTGAACATAAGACCTAACACATAAAACCCTAGAAGAAAACCTAGGCAAAACCATTCAGGACATAGGCATAGGTAAGTACTTCATGTATAGAATACCAAAAGCAATGGCAACAGAAGCCAAAATAGACAAATGGGATTTAATTAAACTTCAGAGCTTCTGTAGAGCAAAAGAAACAATTGTTAGAGTGAACCAGCAACCAACAGAGTGGGAAAAAATATTTGCAATCTACCAATCAGACTACAGGCCCATGCTACTACGCCCAGCTAATATTTTGTATTTTTAGTAGAGATGGGGTTTCACTGTGTTAGCCAGGATGGTCTTGATCTCCTGACCTTGTGATCTTCCCACCTTGGCCTCTCAAAGTGCTATTGAGACACAATTCACACAACATTTATTATTGTAAAATACACAATATGGTGATTTTTAGTTTACTTATATGTCATACAAATGTCACCACTATTTCATTCCAGATATTTTCATCACTTCAAAAAAGAAACCTGGTAATTATTGGAAGTTAGTCTCAATCCCACTTTCTCCTGATCTCATGGCAACTAATATACTTTATTTTTCTGTGGATTTACCTATTCTGGAAATTTCATAGAAATGAATTCATACAATATGTGGTCTTTTGTGTCTGATATTCATCACTTGGCATGTTTTCAAGGTGATTCATTTTGGCATGTCATAGTTCTTCATTCCTGTTTGTGGCTGAATAATATTTCATTGTATGAACACTGTATTTATTCATTTATTAATATGAACATTGAGTAGTTACCCCTCTCACTATTATGAATAATGCAGCTAATAAATTTTAGCATAGAAAATCTTGCATGAACATATTAATTATCTGAGGTATATTCCTGAGTGAAATTGCTGAGTCATATGATACCTCTTTGTTTACCTTTTTGAGAAACTACCAATATGTTTTTCACAAAGTCTATACCATTTTACACTCCCATGAGTAAGGCATGAAGGTTTCAGTTTCTCTACTTCTGCACCTATATTTGTATTTTTATGATTGTATTTTATTGTAGCCACCTTGATGGGTGTGAGATAATAAGTAAATGAAGATTTTTTTTTTACCCTCCTAACTAGTTTTTAAGTGTTACAGTACAGTATTGTTAATTATATATGCACTGTTGTGCAGCCAATTTCTATAGCTGCTTCATCTTGCAAGTTTGAAATTCTATACCCATTAAATAGCAAGTCTTCATTTTCCCTTCCCCATAACCCCTGGCAACCATCATTCTGCTTTCTGCTTCTATGAGTTTGATTTCTTTAGATACCTCATGTAAGTGGATGCATGCAGTGTTTGTCCTTATGTGACTAGCTGTTTCACTTAGCATAATGTCCTTAAGGTTCATCCATGTTGTAGCATATGACAGGATTTTCTGTATATACTACATATTATTGATTCATCTGCTGATGGGCGTTTAGGTTGTCTCTACATATTGGCTATTGCAAATAGTGCTCTAATGAACATGAAAGTACAAACATCTTTTTGAGATCTTGTATTCAATTTTTTTAGACAAATATCTAAAACTCTGACTACTGAATCTTAATGATGTTCTATTTTAATTTTTTACAAAACCACCATACTGTTTTCCATAGCAGTTGTATCATTTTACATTTACACTGATTATATACCAGACTTCCAGTTTCCTCATACCTTCACTAACACTTGTCGTCTTATGATATTTTAGTAGCATAGACTGTATAACCAGGCAAGCACATGAAATATGTAGTCCCTTCCCCCTTCTGTGTGATGCTGTGGTGCTGCTGCTATGGAGAGCAGGAACATTTGAAAACTGTGTCTGGGGCTGTTACTGGCAACTTGCATACAACCACCACTGACACCAATGTGTAGTGCTAGGGACCCAGAGAGTCATCCTGCCACTGTGACTGGCATCAATTATATCATGTTGACTTCTCAGGTATGTGAAAACCCATTCAAGCAGCCCACTGCAGCCAATATAGGCTTAACAATTGGCCTGCCTCATCCCACTAATACCAGCGCCAGTATCTGCTACCCGGGGGCCCAAGAACAAGCATGCTTAGCCCACTGCTTCCTTCAGTGGGTCCAGATATGGACCAACCTGCCATCCCTGACCCCAGAAAAACTCCACCATAGCCTCCAAAGCTAAAGGGTCCTGTACAACGGACATCATTAATACATCTCCAGGAGAAAGTCCTCCCCATGAAAGCAAATTTAAAAAAATTGGGGGAAGTGACTATTACACCAGACACACAGATATTAACTTAAGGATGAGAAAACCTGAAAAAGGAAGGAAATGTAACACCTCCAGAGGAACACAAAAATTCTCCAATAACAGATCCCAATTAAAAAGAAATTTACAAAATCTTGGAAAAAGAATTTAAACTTACGATACTAAGAAGCTCATTGATGTTTAAGATAATTCCAAAAACAATACAAAGAAATCACAAAAACAATTTAGAATATGAATAAGAAATTTACTAAAGTAATACGTATATAAAAGAACTGAAACAGAAATTCTGAAAGTGAAGAGCTCCTCGAATGAAAACAAATTACACTTGAAACTTTCAATAATAAAACAGATGAAGAATCTCAGAACTTTAAGACAGGCCTTTTGAAATAACCCATGTAGAAAAAATAAGAGAATAAAAAAGAATAAACAAAGCCTTTGTGATATATAGGATACCATAAAGTTACCAAATATACAAATTATCAGTATCCAAAACCCAAAAACAGAGAAATAGATTGAAAAACGAATTTAACAAAATAACACATGAAATCTCAAGTCTAGCAGGATATTTAGACATCCAGATACAGAAGACCCAGTGATCCGCAAACAGATACAATGCAAAAAATGGGTTTAAAAAAGAACATGACCCAATTATATACTGCCTACAACATATACACTTTACCTATAAAAATACATATAGCTTGAAAGTAAATGTATGACAATAATTTCCCACACAAATAGAAACCAAAAGGAAGCAGGGGTGGCCGTCTTATCTTAATCAGATAAAACATACTTTAAATTAAAAACAATAAAAGAGGACAAAGAAGGTTATTATATAATGATAAAGGGATCAATTCAGCAAGAGTATATAACAATTCTAAATATATATTCACCCAATACTGGATAATCGAGATTCATAAGCAAATATTACTGAATCTAAAGAAAGAAAGACCCCACTACAATAATAAAAGGGGACTTCAACACCCACTATAAATATTAGACCAATAATATAGACAGAAAAATCAAGAAAGACACATTGGACTTAAACTGGACGTTAGAGCAAATGAACTTAGTAAATATTTATAGAAGGTTTTATCTGATAAGTCTGGCATACCCATTCTTCCTATCAGCACATGGAACATTCCCCCAGATTGGCCACATGTGAGGTCACAAAACAACTCCCAGTTAATTTTTAAAAATTTGAAATTATGTTATCTTTCAAACCACATTTGAATAAAACTAGAAATCAATACCAAGGGGAATCTTGGAAACTATAAGAATACAAGAAAATTAAACATGCTCCAGAATGACCATTGGGTCAGTAAATAAATTAAGATAAGATGGAAATTGAAAAATTTCTTAAAACAATGGAAAATAGAAACACAACATACCAAAATCTATTTTACACAGCAAAAGCAGTTATAAGAGAGATGTTCACAGCAGTTACACCTAAATGAATAACCAGAAAGATTTCAAATAAACAATCTAATGATGCACCTCATGGAACCAGAAAAGCAAGAACAAATCAAAACTTCAAATTAGCCGAATTAAAGAAATAATAAAGATCAGAGCAGAACTAAACAAAATAGAAATAAAATTAACAGTATAAAGTATTAAAATAATGGAAATTTGGTTCTTTGAACAGATAAATTGGTAAACTGCCAGCTAGACTAACCAATAAAGGAGAAAATTCAACTGAGCAAAATTAGAAATGAAAAAGGAGAAGTTACAACTTATGTTACAGAAATACAAAAGATCATCAGAGATGATTACGAACAACAATGCACCAAGTAACTGAAAAACCTAGAGAAATGGATACATTTTTGGAAACATACAAATTCCTGAGATTGAATCAGGAAGAATATAAAACATGAACAGACTAATAATGGGTAGTGATATTGAGTCAGTAGTATAAATTCTCCAAACAAAGCCAAGAACTGAATGGATTTATTGTGGAATTTTACCAAATGTATAAAGAACTAATGTCAATTCTGAAACTATTTTAAAAATTGAAGAGGAGGGAATTCTCCCTATCTCATTTTCTGAGGCTAGCATTACCCTGATATCAAAACCAGACAATCATAAAACAAAAAAAGGAAACTTTGGGCCAAAATCCTTGATGAACATAGATGTAAAATCCTCAAGAAAACACTAGCAAATTGAACCTAATAGCACATCAAAAAGATAATACCCCATGATCGAGTGAGAATTATGCCAAGGATGCAAGGATAGTCCAACATATGCAAATCAATAAGCATGCATAACATCAATAGAAAGAAGGACAAAAATCATGAGCACCTCAATAGAGGCATAAAAATTATCTGACAAAATTCAACACTGCTTCTTGATAAAACTCAAAAAACTAGGCATAGATTGAAAATATTCAAAATAGTAAATGCCTTGTATGACAAATCCATAGCTAACATTGTATTGAATTGGGAAAAGTTCAAAGACTTTCCTCTAAGAATTGGAATAAGATAAATTGACCATTTTACTACTCCTATTCAACATAGTGCTGAAAGTTCTAGCCATAGCAATCAAGCAAGAGAAAGAAATACACTGGGTATGGTAGCTCATGTCTGTAATCCTAGCATTTTGGATTACTTGAGCCCAGGAGTTTGAGACCAGCCTGGGCAACTTAAGGAGACCCTGTATCTACAAAAAGTAAACACACGCGCGCGCACACACACACACGCGCACACACACACACACACACACACACACACAGAGAAATAGAAGCCATCCAAATTGGAAAAAAGAAAGTGAAAGTGTCCCTCTTTGCAGATGGCCTGATCTGATCTTTAGAAAACTAAAATTGGGGGGAGGGGGTGGGGGGGTGATCCAAGATGGCTGTTTAGGAACAGGTCAGGATTGCAGCTCCCAGTGAAAGCGCAGAGGGTGAGTGGACGCCGTGTTTTTATTGCCCACAGACTAGGAAATTCCCAGGTGGAGGAGATCCATGGGTTGCCAGCAGGGCTGTTTCGGCCAGCGTGGCTGTGTCGGCTGGTGCTGCTGCTTTGCCCGACCTGGCTGCTTTGTCAGTGCCCCAGCACGGCGGTTCTCCGTACAAAATACACTGGTCTGGATGCCCTTTCGGCTGGCAGTTGGAGCCACGGGAAGTTGCCCATTCATCTGTTTAAAAAGGGGACTGAACAGGGAACCAGGATAGTAGATTCCAGGGCAAAAAAAGCGCCACGAATCTCAGTGCCGCTGTTTAAGACAGCGCAGTGAGTCGCTGCATGGAAAAACACACAGATCCCGGTGCCTCTTCAAGAAGCGACTGGAACACCAACTTAAAAAAAAAAAAAGGCTCTGAGGCAGGGAGCCAGGTGATCAGGCTCAGCTGGTCCCACCCCCACAAAAGAACAGCAATCCGAAACTCTCTGGATTGAGGGTTTCACAGCAAGCGCAGCTGAACCCGGGATGGTCCAGCTCTGTGGGGGAGGGGCGTCCGCCACTACCGAGGCATTCCAAAACTACGGAGGTAGTCAGCCAATGCTGAGGCAGCCTGCCATTGCCAAGGCAACCCGCCATTGCCAAGGCAACCCGCCACTACAGAGAGAATCAGCCATAACAGAGGTGGGCCACCATTGCCAAGGCAGTTCTAACTACACCCATATAAACAGGACTGCAGGAAAGTTCACTCGGCAGCTGGGCAGAGCCCACAGCAGCTCTGCAAAGCCTCTAAAGGCAGGCAGTGACTAGGTTGCCTTCTTGCTGGGCAGGGCAGCTCTGAAGGAAAATAAAAGAAGGCAGCAGCATAACAGAAACTCATAAATAAAGCCCTAAATCCCTGGGACAGGGCACCTGGGAACAAAAAGCAGTTTATGAGTTCTGCTGCAGCAGACCTAAATGTACCTGCCCAGTAGCTCTGAATGAACAATGGAGAACACAGCTCAGCACTTGAGCTCCTATAAAGAACAGGCTGTCTCCTCAAGCAGCTCCCTGACCCCTGTATATCCAAAGAGCCACCTCATAAAGGAGATATCAGACTGACACTTGGCGGGTATCCTTCTGGGACAAAGGTAGCAGAAGAAGAAAACTGGTAACAACCCTTACTGTTCTGCAGCTGCTGCAAATGATCCACAGGCAAGCAGGGCCTGGAGTGTACCTCAGCAGACCTGCAGCAGAGGGGCCAGACTGTCAGAAGGAAAACCAAGAAACAGAAATAACCTCATCATCACCAAACAGAACGTCCACTCAGAGACCCAATCTGAAAGCCAGCAACTACAAAGACGACAGGTGGACAAATCCATAAAGATGGGAAGAAACCAGCGCAAAAAGGATGAAAACACCTGAAACCAGAACACCTCTCCTCCTACAAGGGATCACAACTCCTCACCAGCAAGGGAACAAGGTTGGATGGAGAACAAGGTTGTGATGAAATGACAGAATCAGACTTCAGAAGGTGGGTAGTAAGAAACTTCTGTGAAATAAAAGAACACGTTCTAACCCAATGCAAAGAAACTAAGAACCTTGAAAAAAGATTTGACAACATGCTAACAAGAATGGAGAAAATAGAAAGGAATATAAGTGAATTGATGGAGCTGAAAAACACAACACGAGAACTTCGCGAAGCATGCACAAGTATCTACAGCCGAACTGACGTTGATGATCAACTCAATGAAATAAAACGGGAAGGCAAGAATAGAGAAA
>NW_016107874.1:710554-712944 GCF_001604975.1 Cebus imitator | reverse complement strand
ACAAGCCAGAAGAGAGTGGGGGCCAATATTCAACACCCTTAAAGAAAAGAACTTTCAACCCAGAATCTCCTATCCAGCCAAACTAAGCTTCATAAGTGAAGGAAAAATAAAATCCTTTGTGAGCATGCAAGTACTCAGAGATTTGATCACCACCAGGCCAGCTTTACAAGAGCTCCTGAAAGAGGTTCTACACATAGAAAGGAACAACCAGTACCAGCCACTCCAAAAACATGCCAGATGTTAAAGAGAATCAACACAATGAAGAATCTGCATCAACTAATGGGCAAAACAACCAGCTAGCTCCAAAATGGCAGTATCAAATTCACACATAACAATATTAACCCTAAATGTAAATGGACTAAATGCCCCAATCAAAAGACACAGACTGGCAAATTGGATAAAAAGTCAAACCCATCAGTGTGCTATATCCAGGAAACCGATCTCACATGCAAGGATACACAAAGACTTAAAATAAAGGGATGGAGGAAGTTTTACCAAGAAAATGGAGAGCAAGAGAAAGCAGGAGTTGCAATTCTCATCTGTGATAAATTAGACTTTAAAGAAACAAAGATCAAAAGAGACAAAGAAGGACATTACATAATGTTAAAAGGATCAATGCAACAAGAAAAGCTAATGATCCTAAATATATGCGCACCCAATACAGGAGCACCCATATACATAAGGCGAGTTCTTAATGACTTACAAAGAGACTTAGACTCCCACACAATAATATTGGGAGACTTTAACACCCCATTGTCAATATTAGACAGATCAACCAGACAGAAAATTAACAAGGATATCCAGGACTTGAACTCAGACCTGGACCAAGCAAACCTAATACACATTTACAGAACTCTCCACCCTAAATTCACAGAATATACAGTCTTCTCAGCACCACATCACACCTACTGTAAAATTGACCACATAATTGGGAGTAAATCACTCCTCAGCAAATGCAAAAGAATGGAAATCATAACAAACTGTCTCTCAGACCACAGTGCAATCAAGTTCGAATGCAGAATTCAAAAACTAACTCAGAACTGCACAGCTTCATGGAAACTGAACAACTTGCTCTTGAATGTTGACTGGATAAACAATGAAATGAAGACAGAAATAAAGATGTTCTTCAAAACCAATGAGAATGAAGACACAACATACCAGAATCTAAGAGACACATTTAAAGAAGTGTCTAGAAGAAAATATATAGCAATAAGTGCCCACATGAGAAGCAAGGAGAGATAAAAAATTGGCACCCTATCATCAAAATTAAAAGAGCTAGAGGAGCAAGATAAAAAACACTCAAAGTCTAGCAGAAGACAAGAAATAGCTAAGATCAGAGCAGAGCTGAAGGAGATAGAGATACAAAAAACTTTCAAAAAGTCAATAAATCCAGGAGCTGGATTCAACAAAATAGACCACTAGCCAGATTAATAAAAAAGAAAAGAGAGAATAACCGAATTGATGTAATAAAAAACAATAAAGGGGATATCACCACAGATTCCACAGAAATTCAAACCATCATCAGAGATTATTACAAACAACTCTATGCACTTAAACTAGTAAACCTGGAAAAAAAGGATAAATTCCTGGACACTTGCCTCCTCCCAAGCCTAAACCAGGAAGAGGCCGACACCCTGAACAGACCCATAACAAGGTCTGAAGTTGAGGCAGCAATTAAGAGCTTACCACCCAAAAAAAACCTCAGGTCCAGATGGGTTCACAGCCAAATTCTACCAGACATACAAAGAGGAGCTGGTACCATTCCTTCTGAAACTATTCCAAATAATACAAAAGGAGGGATTTGTTCCCAAATCATTTTATGAGAACAACATCACCCTGATTCTAAAACCTGGCAGAGACTCAACAAGAAAAGAAAACTTCAGGCCAATATCCATGATGAATATAGATGCAAAAATCTTCAATAAAATACTGGCAAGCCGATTGCCACAGCACATCAAAATCTAATCCACCACGATCAAGTAGGCTTCATCTGGGGATGCAAGGCTGGCTCAACATACGCAAGTGTATAAATGTAATTCACCGCATAACATAACCAAAGACAAAAACCACATGATTATCTCAATTGATGCAGAGAAGGCCTTTGACAAAATTCAGCTGCCCTTTATGCTAAAAACCCTCAATAAACTAGTTATTGATGGAACGTATCTCAAAATAATAAAAGCTATTTATGACAAACCAACAGCCAATATCATACTGAATGGGCAAAAACTGGAAGCATTCCCCTTGAAATCTGGCACTAGACAAGGATGCTCTCTCTAACCACTCCTATTCAATATAGTACTAGAAGTTCTAGCCAGAGCAATCAGGCAAGAAAAAGAAATAAAGGGTGTTCAAATAGGAAAGGAGGAAGTCAAATTTTCTCTATTTGC
>NW_016107874.1:696364-709554 GCF_001604975.1 Cebus imitator | reverse complement strand
CAGAATGGGAAAAAATTTTTGCAGTTTACCCATCTGACAAAGGGCTGATATCCAGAATTTACAAAGAACTAAAACAGATTTACAAGAAAAAAACAAGCAAGCCCATTCAAAAGTTGGCAAAGGATATGAACAGACACTTTACTAAAGAAGACATACATGAGGCCAACAAACATATGAAAAAATGCTCATCATCACTGGTCATCAGAGAATTGCAAATCAAAACTATGTTGAGATACCATCTCATGCCAGTTAGAATGGTGATCATTAAAAAATGTGGAGACAACAGATGCTGGAGAGGATGTGGAGAAATAGGAACACTTTTACACTGTTGGTGAGAGTGTAAATTAGTTCAACCATTGTGGAAGACAGTGTGGCGATTCCTCAAGGACCTAGAAATAGAAATTCCATTTGACCCAGCAATCCCATTACTGGGTATATAGCCAAAGGATTATAAATAGTTCTACTATAAGGTCATGTGCACATGAATGTTCATTGCAGCTCTGTTCACAATAGCAAAGAACTGGAACCAACCCAAATGCCCATCGGTGGTAGTCTGGACAGGGAAAATGTGGTACATATACACCATGTAATATTATGCATCCATCAAAAACGATGAGTTTGTGTCCTTTGTATGGGCATGGATGAACCTGGACATTATTCTCATCAAACTGACAGAAGAGGAGAAGATCAAACACCGCATGTTCTCATTTATAGTTGGGTGTTGAACAATGAGAACACATGGATACAGGGAGAGGAATACTACACACTGGGGTCAGTTGGGGGAAAATAGGGGAGGGATGGTGGCAGGTGGTGAGTTGGGGAGAGATAGCAAGGGGAGAGATGCCAGATGTAGGTGATGGGGAGGAAGGCAACAAATCACACTGCCACGTGTGTACCTATGCAACAATCTTGCATGTTCTTCACATGTACCCCAAAACGTAAAATGTAATAAAATAAATGGAAAAGAAAAAAAAGAAAACTAAAAACGTAAAACTCTTAGAACTGATGGACAAATTCAGTAAAGTTGTAGGATGTAAAATTAAGATTCAAAGTTAGTAGAGTTTCTAATAGCCAAAAGAAGAATGAAGAAGGCAATTTTATTTATAATAGCTTCAAAAATAACTAGGAATAAATTTAGTCAAGAAAGTGAATAATCTGTATAAGCAAAATTTCAAACAACTGGTAAAAGAAATTTAAGAGGACACAAACAAATGGCAAGACATCCCATGTTTGTGGATCAGAAGAATTAACGTCATTAAATTAAAAGCAACCTATAGATTAAATGTAATGTATAGATTGAATGCAATCTAAAGCAATCTATATATTCAGTGCAGTCCCTATGAAAATACCCAATGTCATTCACAGAAATATAAAAAAATTATAAGACTCACATAGATTTAAAAAAAAGAGCCTGAGTAGCTAAAGAAATTCTGAGCAAAACTAACGAAGCTGGAGGCATCAAACTACTTGAATTCAAAACATATTATAAGGCTATAATAATGAAAACAGCATAGTATTGGTATAAAAATAGGCATATAGAGCAATGGAACCGAATAAGAACCCAGGAATAAATCCACATATTTACAGACAGCTTATCTTTAACGAAGTCACCAGGTACATACATTGGGGAAAGAATACCCCCTTCAATAAACGATGCTAGGAAAACTGGATAACCATATTCAGAAGAATGAAACTGAAGCTCTACCTTTTATCATATACAAAAGCCAATTCAAGATGGATTAAATTTAAGACCCCAAACTATGGAACTGCTAGAAGTAAACAGGGGAAACTCCTGGGGAATTGGTGTAGAGAAAGATTTTATGGCTAAGATCTCAAAAGCACAGAAAACAAAAGCAACAACAAAATAGACAAATGGGACTATATTAAACTAAAGAGCGTCTGCACAGCCAAACAAGTAACAGTGAAGAGACAATCTCTTGAATGGGGAAAAATGTTTAAAAACTACTCATCCAGTGGGAGCCTAATATTCACAATATCTAAGGAATTCAAGCCACTCAACAGTAAAATAACAATCCTTTTAAAAAATGGGCAAAGGACCTAAGTAGACATTTCTAAAAAGAAGGTATGCAAATGAAAAAAATGCTCAATATCACTGATTATGAAGGAATGCAAATAAAAATGACAATGAGATATTATCTGATCCCAGTTAGCATGGCTATTATTAATCGGACAACAACAACAACAACAGATGTTGACAAAAATGTGAAGATAAGGAAACATACACTCTTGGTGTGAATGTAAATTGGTAAAATCAGTATGAAAAAGAGTATGAATATTTCTCAAAAACCTAAAAATAGAACTGCCATATGCTCCAGCAATCTTACTACTGGGTGTCTATTCAAAGGAAAAGAAATCAGTATATCAAAGGGATACTTGCAGTCACATGTGTATCACAGCACTAATTACAATAGCAAAGATATGGAATTAACCTATGTGTCCATCAATGGTCAAGTGGATAAAGAAAATATAGTATACATAAACAATAAAATACTATTTGCCCATAACAAATAATTAAATTGTGTCATTTGAAAGAACATGTATGTAACTGGAGGTAATTATGTTAAGTGAAATATGCTTGACACTAAAAGACACAAATGTGGGAGCTAATAAACTTGATCTCATGAACATAGGGAACAGATTGATCGATACCAGAGACTGGACAGGGTGAGTAGGTAGAAGGGGAACATGAAGAAAGGTTGTTATGGGTAAATACAGATAGATAGCAGACATAAATTCCAAAGTTTGATAGGAGACTAAGGTGATTATATTTAGTGACAATTTTATGTATATTTCAAATTAATTAGAAAGGAATTGAAATCATATCTTAACACATAAAAATAATAAACATTCAGGGGGATGGACGCCCCAGTTACACATTCTATGTATATAATAAACACAGATACCCCATAAATATGTGAATTTTTGTATGTCAGTAAAAGAGAAAAAAGATATTATGAACAACTTTATATTAACCAGTTTTTTTTTTTTTTTCAATTTCAGGAGTACATGTACAGGTTTGTTATATAGATGAACATGTGTCATGGGGTTTGATGTACAGATTATTTAATCACCCCATAGTTATTTTTACAGATCCTTGAGCTCCTCTCACCCTGCACCTTCAGGTATGCCCCAGAGTCTGTTGTTCCTCTCCATGTGTTTATGTTTTCTACCATAGTCCCCACTTTTAAGTGAGAACATGAAGTATTTGGTTTTCTTTTCCTACATTAGTTAGCTAAGGATGATGGCCTCCAGCTTCTTCTGTGTTCATGCAAGAGGACATAATCTCATTATTTTTTATGACTATATAGTAGTCCATGATGCATATGTGCATTTTCTTTATCCAGTCTACCATTGGTGGACCTTTAGATTGATTCCCTGTCTTTGCTATTATAAATAGTGCCGCAATGACCATACAGGTGCATGTGTATTCATGGTAAAACAATTTATATTCCTTTGGGTATATTCTTAGTACAGGGATTACTGGGTCAAATGGTAGTTGTATTTTTAGCTCTTTGAAGAATCACTACACTGCTTTCCACAAGGTTAAACTAATTTACACTTCCTCCGACATTATACAAGTATTCCCCTTTTCCCACAACCTCACCAGCATCAGTTATTATTATTATTATTTTTAGTTTTCAGTAATACCCATTCTGACTGGTATGAGATGGTATCTCATTGTGGATTTGATTTGCATTTCTCTAATGGTCAGTGATGTTGAGTTTATTTTCATATCCTCATCGGCTGCATGTATGTTGTCTTTTGAAGAGTATCTGTTCATGTCCTTTGCCAGCTTCTTAATGATTTTCTTTTTCTTATAAATTTGATTAACTTGCTTATAGATGCTGAATATTGGACCTTTGCCAGATGCATAGTTTGCAAATGTTTTCTACCATTTTATAGGCTGTTTACTTTGCTGATAGTTTCTTTTGCTGTGCAGAAGCTCTTTAGTTGAATTAGATTCTATTTGCCAATTATTGCTTTTGTTGTAGTTGCTTTTGGCATCTTCCTCATGAAATCTTTGCCAGTTACTATGTCCAGGATGGTATTGCCCAGGTTGTTTTTCAGGCTTTTCAAAGTTTTTGGTTTTATGCTTAAGTTTTTAATCCCTTTTGAGTTGATTTTTCTATATAATGTAAGGAAGAGGTCCCCTGTTTCAATCTTCCGCATGTGGTAGCCAATTATCCCAGTGCCCTTTATTGAATAAAATTCTTTCCTCATTGCTTATTTTTGCCACTTTTGTCAAAGATTGAATAGTTGTAGTTATGCAGCCTTGTTTCTGAGTCCTCTATTCTGTTCCATTGGTCTGTGGGTCTGTTTTTGTACCAGTTTCAAGCTGTTTTGGCTACTGTAGCCCTGTAGTATAGTTTAAAGTCGTATAGTGTGATGCCTCTAGCTTTGCTGTTTTTGCTTAGGAGTGCTTTGGCTCTTTTTTTGTTTCATATGAATTTTAAAATAGACTTTTCTAGCTTTGTGAAGAAAGTCACTGGTAGTTTAATAGGGATAGCATGTTATCTATAAATTGCTTTGTAAGATATGGCCATTTTAATGATGTTGATTCTTTCTATCCATGATCATGGAATGTTTTTCCATGTGTTTGTTTTATCTTTGACTTCTTTGAGCATTATTTTATTGTTCTCCTTGTAGAGATCTTTTACCTCCCTAGTTAGCTACATTCCTAGGTATTTTATTATTTTTGTGGTAGTTCTGAATGGGATTGCATTTCTGATTTGGTGTTCAGCTTGGCTGTTGTTGATGTATAGGAATACTAGTGATTTTTGTACATTGATTTTATATCCTGAGACTTTGCTGAAATTGTATATCAGGTGAAGAAGATTTGGGGCTGAGAATGTGGACTTTTCTCAATATAGAATCATGTCATCTGCAAACAGGGATAGTTAGACTTTCTCTCTTTGTATTTGAATGCGCAAGAGAAAGAGCTTTCTTTCTCCTGCCTGATTGCTCTGACCAAGACTTCCATTACTATGTTGAAGAGGATTGGTGGTGAGAGAGGGCATTATTATCTTGTGCTGGTTTTCAAGGGGGATGCTTCCAGCTTTTGTCCATTCAGTATGATGTTGTCTGTGGGTTTGTCATCTATGGCTCTTACTGCTTTTAGGTATGTTCCTTCAATACCTAGTTTATTAAGTGTTTTTAACATGAAGGGATGTTGAATTTATCAAAAGCCTTTTCTGCATCTATTGAAATAACGATGTGGTTTTTGTTTAGTTCTGTTTATGTAATGAATCACCTTTCTTGATTTGCATATGCAGAACCAACCTTGCATCCCAAGGGTAAAACCTACTTGATCAAGGTGGATAAGCTGTTTGATATGGTCCTAGATTTGGTTTGTCAATATTTTGTTGAGAATTTTTGCATTGATGCTTATCTCAGATATTGACCTAAGGTTTTCCTTGTGTGTGTGTGTATCTCTGCCAGGTTTTGATATTAGGGTGATGTTGGCCTCATAGAATGAGCTAGGGAGGAGTTTCTTCTCCTTAATCTTTCAGACTCATTTCGGTAGGATTAATACCAGCTCTTCTTTGTATATCTGGTAGAATTTGACATGAATCCATCTGGTCCTCGTCTTTTTGTGGTTGGTAGGCTACTTATTACTGATTCTATTTTGGACTTAATTCTTGGTCTCTTCAGCAATTGAATTTCTTTCTGGTTCAGTCTTGGGAGGGTGTATATGTTCAGAAATGTATCTTTCTTTCCAGATATTTTAGTTTTTGTGCATACAGATATTCATAGTGGTCTCTAATGGTTACTTGTATTTCTGTGAGGTCAGTATTTATCTCCCCTTTGTCATTTCTCATTATGTTTATTTGGATTTTCTCTCTTTTCTTCTCTATTAGTCTAGGTAGTGGTCTATTATCTTGATATTTTTTGTTCAATAAACCATCCCTTCGATTTGTTATCTTTTAAATGGGTTTTCACATCTCAGTCTCCTTCAGTTCAACTCTGATTTTGGTTATATTTTGTCTTCTGCTGGTTTGGGGTTGGTTTGCTCTTGCTTCTCTAGTTCTTTTTGTTGCAATCTTAGCTTAGGAAATTGAGATCTTTCTAGAATTTTAATGTGGGCATTTAGTGCTGTAAATTTCTTGCTTAACACTGCCTTAGCAATTTCCCAGTGATTCTGATATACTATGTCTTTATTTTCATTTGTTTCAAATAACTTTTTGATTTCTGTCTTAATTTTATTATTTACCTAAAAGTCATTCAGGAATAGTTTACTTAATTTTTATAAAGTTCTATAATTTTAAGCAGTTTTCTTGGTTGTGATTTCTATTTTTATTGTCCTGTGTTCTGAGAGAGGATTTGTTATGATTTCATTTCTTTTGTGCTTGCTGAGGATTGTTTAGTGTCCAGTTGAGTGGTTTATTTTAGAGTATGTACAATGTGGAAATGAGAAAAATGTGTATTCTGTTGTTTTGGGATAGAGAGTTCTGTAGATATCTATCAAGTTCATTTGATCCAATGCTGTGTTTAGGCACTGAATATCTTTGTTAATTTTCTCCCTCAGTGATCTAATACTGTCAGTAGAGTGTTGAAGTCTCCCACTATTCTTGTGTGAGAGTCTAAGTCTCTTTGAAGGTCTTTAAGAAATTTCTTTGTGAATCTGGGTGCTCTTGTGTTGGATACATATATATTTAGGATAGTTAGGCCTTCTTGTTGATTTAAACTCTTTACCATTACATGATGCCCTTGTCTTTCTTTGATCTTTGTTCTTTTAGAGTTCGCAGGGTTGTTTACTCACTCACTGCTTCCCTGGGCAGGGGAGGCTCCCTTGACTCCATGTCACTCTGGGTAGTCATCCTGCCTTGCTTTTCTCCATTCTTCATGGGTTGAGTTGTTTCCTTGGTGAATCCCAATGCAGGCACTTGGATGTTCCAGTTGAAGGTGCTGTATTTATTCACCCATTCTATTTCTCTCTATGAGAGTGTCACACTCTAGCTGCTTCTAGTTGGCCATCTTGACCAGCCCCCTCATCAGTTTGAAAAGGAAGATAAGATGGATAAATTCTGAGAATAAAATTCATAATGTGTCAAACCTAACATAGGAAGAAATAAGAAATCGTTAATATTTAAATTCACAATTGCAAAACTTCCCATTTCTTAGAGAAAACTTCATACAGAGATGGCTTGACCAGTCAGTTCTAATAAACATTTAAGGCAGAAATACCATTAATTTTACAGACATTTTTTTCAGGTAATAGAAAAAAATAGAGGAGTATTATTTGTTTTATGAAGCTAGCAAAAACTTAGTATCAAAAACAGGATGATGGTGTTGCATGAAAGAAAAATTACAGGCTAATCACTCTCATGAGCACAGGTGCAAAAATTGTATTAAAAATCAAATTGAATTCAGCAATCTATAAACCCATACATTAAAAACCCTGCAACTGATTGTAGGAAGACAAAATTGGTTTAACATCTAAAAAAAAATCACTTTAATTTTATCAATCAATAGAGTTCATCACATTAACAGATGAAAGGAGAGAAACAACATGATAATCTCAAAAGAGGAATGGAAAGCATTTGATATAATTTCTGATAAAATATGTAAGCAAACTAGAAATAGCAGGCAATTTCCTGAAATTGAGTATTTACAATAGATGTAAAGCAAATAGCACTCCTAATGATAGAATATTGAAAGATTTATTTCCTCACCCCCAGAATGGGAAAATGTTGCTTTTACTAATTAAATTAAACATTGTAATAGATAAATTAGCCTAGTCAGTGCAAGATAGAAAGAAAAAGAAGATATAAATGAAAAGTATTCACAGGAAATATATAATTTTCCTTCACAAATTACTTGCTTGTATAATGAGAAAGTGTAACATAAAAAATGGATAAATTATTCAAGCTTATAGGTGAATTTAGCAAGGTTACCAGATAAAAAGCCTATCTTTTTTTAACTTCTATACTTTAACAACAATAAAGACACAAAGTTAAGTTAAGCTATATCTTTTACAATAGCATCAAAATATATAAAATGTATAGGAATAATTATAATGAAGAATATAAGAGATTAATACAAAAAGCTACACAGTATCTTGAAAGAAATTAAAGATAACCTAAATTAATGGAGGAAGACTCCATATTTATGGCTGAGATGACCCTTTTTAAAAAGATATCTCATCTTAAATTGATATGTTGAATCTATAGATTCAGTTTGATCCCAGGAAGTATTTTGATAGAAATTGAAAAACTATTTCTAAAACATAGGGAAATTAAAGAGTCAAGAATATATAAGAAAAATTTTTAAAATTAAAATTTCATGTATTTACATAACAGAAATAAATACTTATTGTAAATGTACAGTAATTCAGACAGTTTGGTCTTGGCACAAATCTAGGTAAATAGATCAGTACCACTGATTGGAAAGTTGAGTAACAAACTTATATCTATAATAAGTTTATTTGATTTATAAAATGACACTGCAGAACAGTAGGCAAAGAGAGAGTCTTTTTTCCGAAGAGTTGCAAGGCCCATTGTTTAATCTATGAGAAGAATAAATCTTGACCTCTATTTTCCACTGTATTAAAAAATTAGCTTCTGAGGACTGTAGAATGAAACATGAAGGAAAATAAAAATGCTTCTAGAAGGAAAGTTGAGAGAATATATTTTTGAATTTTGGGCAGCTAAATTTTTTTAAGCAGATAACAAAAAGCAGAAACCATAAAGGAAAAAAAAATACCACATTAAAGTCAAGAACTTCTGTTTTTAAAAAGATAGCATTGAGAGGGAGGGAGAGAGAGAAAGAGAGGAACAGTAAGTCACAGAAGATTAGAGGAAGATCTTTCTAATGTGTACATTGTATTTGCTAGGACTACCCACTGCCCCCCCCAAAACAAACAAACAAACAAAAAACCCACAGACAGGGTGGCTTTAAATAACAGAAGTTTATTTTCTTACAGTTTTGGAGGCAAGAAGGCTAAGATCAAGGTGCCAGTAGGGTTGGTTTCTCTTGTAGACTCTCATTTTGGCTTGCAAATGGCTGCTTGTCATGGTTTCTTCACATGACCTCTTCTCTGGGCATAAGCATCCGTGATGTTTACCTTTTATTTTAAGGACATCAATTGTATTGGACTAGGACACTATCATAAAGGCCTCATTTAACCTTAATTACTTTTTTAAAGGCCTTTTGTCCAAATACAGTCACATTCTAAGGTACTTGGATTAGGACTTTAATATATGAATTTTGAGGAATACAAATGAATTCAGAACATGTATCTAGCAACGGACTTGTTTCTAGTCTGTATTAGGAACTCTTTAAAGCCAATACAAAAGTGATACAAAACCCAGTAGAAAAATAGGCAAAAGACTTTAACAGTACTTCACAAAAGAGGAAATTTGGAAGTCATTAACATATGAATAGATACTCAAGATTATTACTCATCAGTGAAATAAAAATTTAAAATCACAATAAGAAACCATATATACACACTGTACTGGTTACACTCTGACGAAACCAAGAGTTTGAAAAAATGTTGACCAACTAAAAATCTCATATACCACTGGCAAGAGAGTGAATTAATCAATCATTTTGGAAGACTGGCAATATTAACTATGACTGAACATGAGCATATCCAAAGATTCTGCAGTTCTACTCTGAGGTATAAACCCAATGGAAATACATACTTATATGCACCCAAAGACATACACAGAACCATTCCGTATTGGAAATGATCTAAGTATCCAGCAAACAATATTATAATGGATAATTATATGGTGGCAGATTTGTACTATGGATTCTATATGGTAATACAAATGACTGAATCATAGTTATACAATAGCATGGATGAATTTCAGAAACATAACATTTATTAAAAGAGTTGAAAGAATTCTGTATAGTTTAATTTGCTTGAAGTTCAAAAACTTCTCTATGGTAATAGAAGTAAGGTAATGGCCATGTTTGGGGAAAGGGAGGTGAACTGATAGCTAAACCGCAGAGGTGGGAGCAGTGCTTCAGACTGTTGATAATGCTCTGTTACTGGAACTTGGTGATGGATATATGGTTGAGTTTACTGTGTGAAAATTCATTGTGCTGTCCATGTGATTCTCTGAATGTATGTAGTACTTCAATCAATGGTTTATCAAAAAATAAATTCCATGAAAACAATGAAATATTAAGACTTACACATCCACACATGGTGGGAAGACATGCTGTTGGGCAAGGAGTCCTTGATTGTGTCTCTCAAATCATATCACACAAGTCAGATCCTCCTGATACAGGTTCTATGAATGTCATATTCTGACTGTTAATTTCACTTCCCCTGTGGATATGCTTTAGGGAAGCTGCTAATTGGTCCAGTGTCAGCTAGGAGAATGTTATATACTATTATGTAATATATTAAAACCATGAAATGTGATTGTTTGCAAAGAAGAGCAGCAAAATAGATTAAAACCATAAGTTTGATGGGAAGATTTAATAAACTTATCTTGTAGGTAGGTAGCAAAAGTTTTTGAGCTCTGATTTTCACTAGTGTATAAACTGGATATTCACAATTTATATATTCTTTAATGTGTCTCAGGCCTGTGGTTAGACTTAGAAAATTTCTGTCTACGACTTCATGTTTTTACTTTTTTCTCTATGCAAGGGACAATTCTGTAAAAGTCAAGAAGTTTATACAGGAAACAAAGTTATCTACATTTTGTAGATCTAGTGGGAAAAATGTTTTATGTTCTTATCACATGTAAATGCCAAATATCTATGAAGCTAGGATTAAAGGCATTATACTTCTTAGTAGAAAAGAGAGAGACCAGCAGTAATATTTACCACATATAAAGAATAGTGGTTGATTTTATTTCCAGTATGTTAGCTCATAAGTGTTCCTAGGCAACTTACAAAGCAGATATTATTGTCACCAGTTTACACACACACACACACACACACACACACACACACACACACAAAATAATTTTGAAACTCAGAGAATCTGTTATTTCCCCAGATTGCACAGGAATGATAGGAAATTTATTTCCCAAAATTTCACAGTGGCAAATATGAAATTTGAATCCCTGTATGTCTAGCTCCAAGCTGATGTTTTAATCATGCTGTCACATGGTTTCTTTGATATTGCATACCATTGAATTTTTTTTCATTTTGCCTTTCACCATCTATCCATCCATTCAATAGGCATTTGCTGAATAAATATTGAATGGGAGAAAGAAAAAAATTATCTGAGCAATGAGAGCTCATTTAAATTATCAGTCTCAAAGTTTCAAAAAAAAAAAAAAGGCATTTAAAATGTAACAAGTGGGGATTGATCCAAGACAGCCGTTTAGGAACAGCTCAGGATTGCAGCTCCCAGTGAAAGTGCAGAGGGTGAGTGGACGCTGCATTTTTATTGCTGACAGACAAGGCAATTCCCAGGCAGAGGAGCTCCACAGGAAAACCAGCGCGGCTGTTTCGGACAGCGCGGCTGTGCCAGCCGGCGATGCTGCTTTGCCCCGCTCAGCTGCTTTGTCGGCGCCTGGGAGCAGCGGTTCTCCGTACAAAATACACCGGTCCGGGTGCCCTTTTGGCTGGCAATTGGAGCCAGGGGAAGTCGCCATTCGTCTGTTTAAAGAGGGGACTGAGCAGGGAACCGGGACAGTAGATTCCAGGGCAACAACAACAACAACAAAAAGCGCCACAAACCTCAGTGCTGCTGTTTAAGCTGGCGCAGTGAGTGGCCGCAGGGGAAAACAAACAGACCCCGGCACCTCTTCAACAGGCAACTGGAACACCAACTTAAAAAAGGCTCTGAGGCAGGGAGCCAGGCGATCAGGCTCGGCTGGTCCCACCCGCACAAAACAACAGCAATCAGAAACTCTGGATTGAGAGTTTCACAGCAAGTGCAGCAGAACCCAGGACGGTCCAGCTCTGTGGGGGAGGGGCGTCCACCATTACCGAGGCAGCCCGCCACAACGGAGGTAGTCGGCCAATGCTGAGGCAGCCGGCCATTGCCAAGGCAACCCGCCATTGCTGAGGCAGCCCGCCATTGCCAAGGCAACCTGCCACAGCAGAGAGACTCTGCCTCAACAGAGGCAGGCCACCATTGCCAAAGCAGTTCTAACTACACCCATATAAACAGGACTGCAGGGAAGTTCACTCGGCAGCTGGGCGGAGCCCACAGCAGCTCAGCAAAGCCTCTACAGGCAGACAGTGACTAGGCTGCCTCCTTGCTGGGCAGGGCAGGTCTGAAGGAAAAAAAAAAGAAGGCAGCAGTATAACGGAAACTCGTACATAAAGCCCTAAATCCCTGGGACAGGGCACCTGGGAACAAAAGCAGTTTATGAGTTCTGCTGCAGCAGACCTAAACGTATCTGCCCAGCAGCTCTGAATAAACAACAGAGCTCACAGCTCACCATTTGAGCTCCTATAAAGAAGAGACCGTCTCCTCAAGCAGCTCCCTGACCCCTATATATCCAAAGAAACACCTCATAAAGGAGAGATCAGATTGACACTAGGTGGGTATGATTCTGGGACAAAGATAGCAGAAGAAGAAAACTGTTAACAACCCTTACTGTTCAGCAGCTGCTGCAGGTGAACCCCAGGCAAGCAGGGCCTGGAGTGAACCTCAGCAGACCTACAGCAGAGGGGCCAGAGTGTCAGAAGGAAAACCAAGAAACAGAAATAACCTCATCATCAACAAACAGAACATCAATCTGAAAGATTTGAGACCCAATCTGAAAGCCAGCAACTACAAAGTCAACAGGTGGACAAATCGTTAAAGATGGAGAGAAACCAGTGCAAAAAGGATAAAAACACCTGAAACCAGAACACCTCTCCTCCTACAAGGGATCACAACTCCTCACCAGCAAGGGAACAAGGTTGGAGCGAGAACGAGTGTGATGAAATGACAGAATCAGACTTCAGAAGGTGGGTAGTAAGAAACTTCTGTGAAATAAAAGAACATGTTCTAACCCAATGCAAAGACACTAAGAACCTTGAAAAAAGATTTGACAAAATGCTAACAAGAATGGACAAAATAGAAAGGAATATAAGTGAATTGATGGAGCTGAAAAAAGCAACACGAGATCTTCGTGAAGCATGCACAAGTATCAACAGCCGAATTGACCGAGCACAACAAAGGATATCAGAGGTCGAAGATCAACTCAATGAAATAAAACGGAGAGGCAAGACTGGAGAAAAAAGGGTAAAAAGGAATGAACAAA
>NW_016107874.1:692991-696024 GCF_001604975.1 Cebus imitator | reverse complement strand
CCTTAAAGAAAAGAACTTTCAACCCAGAATCTCCTATCCAGCCAAACTAAGCTTCATAAGTGAAGGAAAAATAAAATCCTTTGTGAGCATGCAAGTACTCAGAGATTTCGTCACCACCAGGCCAGCTCCACAAGAGCTCCTGAAAGAGGCTCTACACATATAAAGGAACAACAAGTACCAGCTCAACTAAAGGGCAAAACACCCAGCTAGTACCAAAATGGCAGTATCAAATTCACACATAACAATATTAACCCTAAATGTAAATGGACTAAATGCCCCAATCAAAAGACACAGACTGGCAAATTGGATAAAAAGACAAAACCCATCGGTGTGCTGTATTCAGGAAACCCATCTCACATGCAAGGATACACAAAGGTTCAAAATAAAGGGATGGAGGAAGATTTACCAAGCAAATGGAGAGCAAAAAAAAGCAGGAGTTGCAATTCTCATCTCTGATACATTACACTTTAAAGTAACAAAGATCATAAGAGGCAAAGAGGGACATTACATAATGGTAAAAGGATCAAAGCAACAAGAAGAGCTAACGATCCTAAATATATGCGCACCCAAAACAGGAGCACCCAGATACATAAGGCAAGTTCTTAATGACTTACAAAGAGACTTAGACTCCCACACAATAATATTGGGAGACTTTAACACCCCATTGTCAACATTAGACAGATCAACCAGACAGAAAATTAACAAGGATATCCAGGACTTGAACTGAGACCTGGACCAAGCAAACCTAATAAACATTTACAGAACTCTCCACCCCAAATCCACGGAATATACATTCTTCTCAGCACCACATCACACCTACTGTAAAACTGACCACATAATTGGGAGTAAATCACTTCTCAGCAAATGCAAAAGAACGGAAATCATAACAAACAGTCTCTCAGAGCACAGCGCAATCAAGTTAGAACTCAGAATTCAAAAACTAACCCAGAACCGCACAGCTTCATGGAAACTGAACAACTTGCTCTTGAATGTTGACTGCATAAACAATGAAATGAAGACAGAAATAAAGATGTTCTTCGAAACCAATGGGAATGAAGATACAACATACCAGAATCTCTGGGACACATTTAAAGCAGTCTCTAGAGAAAAATATATAGCAATTAGTGCCCACATGAGAAGCAAGGAGAGATAAAAAATTGACACCCTATCGTCAAAACTGAAAGAGCTAGAGGAGCAAGATCAAAAAAACTCAAAGTCTAGCAGAAGACAAGAAATAGCTAAGATCAGAGCAGAACAGAAGGAGATAGAGACACAAAAAATCCTTCAAAAAATCAATAAATCCAGGAGCTGGTTTTTTGAAAAGATCAACAAAATAGACAGACCTCTAGCCAGATTAATAAAAAAGAAAAGAGAGAATAACCAAATTGATGCAATAAAAAACGGTAAAGGGGATATCACCACAGATTCCACAGAAATTCAAACTATCATCAGAGATTACTACAAACAACTCTATGCACATAAACTAGTAAACCTGGAGGAAATGGATAAATTCCTGGACACTTGCCTCCTGCCAAGCCTAAACCAGGAAGAAGCCGACAACCTGAACAGACTCATAACAAGGTCTGAAGTTGAGGCAGCAATTAAGAGCTTACCACCCCAAAAAAGCCCAGGTCCAGACGGGTTCACAGCCGAATTCTACCAGACATACAAAGAGGAGCTGGTACCATTTCTTCTGAAACTATTCCAAACAATACAAAAGGAGGGAATGCTCCCCAAATTATTTTATGACACCAACATCATCCTGATTCGAAAACCCGGCAGAGACTCAACAAGAAAAGAAAACTTCAAGCCAATATCCATAATGAACATAGATGCAAAAATCTTCAACAAAATACTGGGAAGCCGACTGCAACAGCACATTGTAAAGCTTATCCACCATGACCAAGTAGGCTGCATCCCGGGGATGCAAGGCTGGTTTAACATACGCAAGTCTATAAACGTAATTCACCACATAAACAGAACCAAAGACAAAAACCACATGATTATCTCAATTGATGCAGAGAAGCCATTTGACAAAATTCAACAGCCCTTTAAGCTAAAAACCCTCAATAAGCTAGGTATTGATGGAACGTATCTCAAAATAATAAAAGCTATTTATGACAAACCAACAGCCAATATCATACTAAATGGACAAAAACTAGAAGCATTCCCCTTGAAATGTGGCACCAGACAAGGATACCCTCTCTCACCACTGCTATTCAATATAGCATTAGAAGTTCTAGCCAGAGCAATCAGGCAAGAAAAAGAAAGAAAGGGCATTCAAATAGGAAAGGAGGAAGTCAAATTGTCTCTATTTGCAGATGACATGATTGTATATCTAGAAGACCCCATCGTCTCAGCTCCAATTCTCCTGAAACTGATAAGCAACTTCAGCAAAGTCTCAGGATACAAAATCAATGTACAAAAATCACATGCATTCCTAGACACCAATGACAGACTTAAAGAGAGCCAAATCAAGAACAAACTTCCATTCACAATTGCCACAAAGAGAATAAAATACCTAGGAATACCACTAACAAGGAACGTAAAGGACCTCTTCAAGGAGAACTACAAGCCACTGCTCAACGAAATAAGAGAGGACACAAACAGATGGAGAAACATTCCATGTTCATGGTTAGGAAGAATCAATATCGTGAAAATGGCCATACTGCCCAAAGTAATTTACAGATTCAACGCTATCCCCATCAAGCTACCAAGGACCTTCTTCGCAGAACTGGAAAAAACCACCTTAAACATCATATGCAACCAAAAGAGAGCCCGCAAAGCCAAGTCAACGCTAAGCAAAAAGAATAAAGCAGGAGGCATCACACTACTGGACTTCAAACTATACTACAAGGCTACAGTAATCAAAACAGCATGGTACAGGTACCAAATCAGAGATATAGACCAATGGAATATTACAGAAGTCTTGGTGCAACACAACATATCTACAACCATCTGATCTTTGACAAACCAGACAAAAACAAGCAATGGGGAAAGGATTCCCTGTTTAATTAATGGTGTTGGGAAAAC
>NW_016107874.1:682341-692237 GCF_001604975.1 Cebus imitator | reverse complement strand
TGCACACGAATGTTCATTGCAGCACTGTTTACAATAGCAAAGACCTGGAACCAACCCAGATGCCCATCGACGATAGACTGGATAGGGGAAACATGGCACATATACACCATGGAATACTATGCAGCCATCAAAAACGATGAGTTTGTGTCCTTTGTAGGCACATGGATGAACCTGGAAACCATCATTCTCAGCAAACTGACAGAAGAGCAGAAGATCAAACACCGCATGTTCTCACTCATAATTGGGTGTTGAACGATGAGAACACATGGACACAGGGAGGGGAGCACTACACACTGGGGTCAATTGGGGGGAAATAAAGGAGGGACGGTGGGGGGTTGGGAGCTGGGGAGAGATAGCAAGGGGAGAAATGCCAGATGTAGGTGATGGGGAGGAAGGCAGAAAATCACACTGCCATGTGTATACCTATGCAACAATTTTGCATGTTCTTCACATGTACCCTCAAACCTAAAATGCAATAAATTAAATAAATGGGAAAAAAATGTAACAAGTCTCTCTCCCCCGTGAACTGAGTAATTACCTCTTTAAAGCACTTGCTATGTGAGCATTTTGTGGCTACTAACTGATGCTGCGTAGCTATAAAATACCATACTCTTACCACCATAGCTCTTATCCTGTAATTTAACAATGTATAGCCAATTGCTAATCAAAATTACTTCTGTAAACCAGTGGGAATCCCTGATGAACTACTTTTATAATTATCCCCTCTGCTGATTTGCGTTTTTTTTTTTTTTTTTTTTTTTTTTTTTTTTTTTTTTAATTTAGCCCCTCCTTTATTGGTCAGAATACTTGCCAGGGCAACTTGGAGGTGTGTCCCAGGCCACAGTCTGCAATCTTGTCCCAATAAACTCTGTAAACTCTGTTAATTTTGCTTCAGCTTCTTCTTTTTAGCTCAACAAATAAATGATACTAATGTAAAAATCTGATGAACCATTCAGATTATACTAACAAAAACTAGCCTACTTACAAAGGCTTTAGCTATATATGAGACATGGTTCTCTCTTTTCATAATCACATACAGATTTCTCCTTTTACTACATCTCATAAATTACTGGGATTCTATTTTATTTTCTCTTCTTTGTTTTGTGTGTCTGTATTGAATTTCTGTTTAGATCACTGTTGGATTGTGAGGAGATTCAATGAAGTATAAGCTATTTGTATAGTTTGGGTATTAAAAATGGTGTTACATTTTCCTGAAGCTATCTCAGGTTAATGGGTGTTTATGAAATATCAGTATAATGATTATTTTGGAGTTTGTGGGGGAATTCTTGTACTTGTGTGACCAGAGAAACAAAATGAATATGTTTATGGTGCTGGGATCCTAATTTTAGATGAAGTGTTTTTCTCATCTATCCACTTTAAAAACTTTTAAAAACAGTATGCTCAGCAAAGGCAAATGAATCACAAGAGTAATTACATGTACTTGGGTAAATATCTTAAAATTCCATTAAATTGGTGGACATTAGGTTAACTGTATATTCTATTCCTTTAGCAGCATTTAGTTTAAATGCTTCAATCTTATTAGTCTATTGGCATGAAGGTCAAGATGTTAGACCTCTATTATTTGCAGTTGAAAGAGACTAAAATACCTACTACTAGAAAAGCAACCTCTTTATTAGTTGTTGAGATAAATACTAGTATCAAATATAATTATAACATGACTAGGGAATGGTAACTAAACCATTATTCCAAAATATAATTGTTGCTGAAAAGTATTTATAGAATTTCCTTAAAAGCCAGTTAATCAATTCACAAAGGAATTAATTTCAGTATATGTGGCTTTTGACTTACTGACTTTCACTTCTGAAGAGTCTAAATTTAGTATATATTGGAGGGATGGTGAGCATCCATATTAAAAATAAATCTCCTCGGGTAGTTTTGATGAGTAGCCATGTTTGGGTATGTTCTGTATGGTATTGAGGATTTATGCTCTATCAGTGATATGAATTTTGTCATTTGGCTCTGTTTTTTTTTTTTTTTTGGTGTAATGGGTGCTGCTTACCTGCAGCTGTAAGACTGAGGCTATAATAGTTAGGCTGGGCACACATGGGTCCAGGAAAATCTGGTCATCTGGGGTTTTAATAGTCTTGGTAGAACTTTTTGACTTGGGTGTACTTTCATGGGAAAAAGGGCTTTATATTTAAGCAAGGAAAGTAGAGAATGGGGCAAACTTGCTATTAAAGTGAATCACAGAAACACAGAAAAATAATCTACTCTCATTCAATGCCCACCTGACTCAAGCTCATCATCTCCAGTCAAATCGCATTGCATGAGGGGAAGCTTGAACCTACTCCAATAGAATTTCACTAAAACTTTGATTGAAAACTATTACATAATTTTTATTTCCTAGAAATTTCTATTTCTATTTTCTTTGTTTAGAATTTCTATTTTCTAGATATGGAAAGCTTTGTTACAGAATTTCTATTTCCTAGGAAGTCTTTTATTTGCCCTTGCCAACTTTATAGAAGATTGACTGTAGATATCTTGCTTTATTTTCTGTAACTACTGATTTAGTCACTTTCACAGGCCCATTTAAATGGCTATGACCTTTGTGAAAGTTGATCATATTAATTGAATCATTCTTGTCATATTCAACTAAAACAGACTTGAGAAACCAGGAGAAAAAGGCACTCAGGGCACAGAAAACATTGCTCCAAGAATGTAAGTCTCTGCAAAGGCTGCTGAAACTGTCTGTTGTACCCTGAAACCAGTTATATCTAATGGCTTCTGAAATAACTTACTACAACTCTTAGACTAGTTTTACCCACTCCTGTCACTCAGCAATCAGAGCTTGCAAGCTCCCCCAAAATTTGCTAGTGCCAATTAACATTCTGGAAGAACAACACATAACCCATCTCCTTTTTATAAAAAAAAGGAGAACCACCAAACTCCTCTTTGTTTTTTGGACATACTGAAGACTATCAGTATGTTTATACCCTGAATTACAATTCTTGTATCCCAAATAAAATGTGAAATATACAAATTTATCTCTACATTTTTTTATTTGACTTCAATACTGTATTAGTCCATTTTTTTTTTTTTTCTGCTCTAAGGATATACCTGAGACTGGGTAATTTATAAAGAAAAGAGGTGACTCACAATTGACTCACAATTCCACAGTACTCTGGAGGCCAATCATGGTGGAAGGGAAAGCAAACATGTCCTTCTTCACAAGGCTGCAGAAGAGAGAGGAATGAGGAAAGTGGGGAAAATCCCGTTATTAAATCGTCAGATCTCATGAGAACTAACTATCACAAGAACCTCATGAGGGTAACTGCCTCCATGATTAAATTACCTCCCACCAGGCCCCTCCCACAACATATGGGGATTATGGGAACAAAAATTCAAGATGAGATTTAGGTGGGGACACAGCCAAACCATATCATTTCACACCTGGTCCCTCCCAAATCTCATGGCTTCAGATTTCAAAATACCATTATGCCCTTTCAAGAATACCTGAAAGTCTTAACTCATTCCAGCATTAACTCAAAAGTCTGAGTTCAAAGTCTCATCTGAGACAAGGCAATTTCCTTCTGCCTATGAGCCCGTAAAATGAAAAGCAAGTTATTTACTTCCTATATACAATGGAAGTACAGGTATTGGATAAATACACCAATTTCAAATGAGAGAAATTGACCAAAATGAAGGGGCTACAGGCCTCATGCAAGTTGGAAATTCAATAGGGTGGTTATTAAACCTTTAAGTTCCAAAGTGATGTCCTTTGACTCCATGCCTCATACCTAGTTCACGCTTATGCAAGAGGTGGGCTCCCCCACCTTGGGCAGCATTGCTCCTGTGGCTTTGCAGGGTACAGCTTTCCACGTGGCTACTTTCATGGGCTGGTGTTGAGTGCCTGCAGCTTTTCCAGATGCATGGTGCCAGCTGTTGGTGGATCTACCATTCTGAGGTATGGAGGATGTTGGCCCTCCTTTCACAGCTCCACTAGGCAGTGCCGCATTGGGGACTCTGTGTTGGGGTTACAAGCCCACATTTTCTTTTACAGTGCCCTAGAACAGGTTCTCCATGAAAATTCTGCTCCTGCAGCAGACCTCTCCCTGGACATCTAGGCATTTCCATACGTCCTCTGAAGTCTAGGTAGAGGCTCTCAAACCTCAATTCTTGACTTTGGTGCACCTGGAGGCTCAACACTCCGTGGAAGCTGCCAAGGTTTGGGGCTTGCATCCTCTGAAGCCATGGCCCAAGCTGAACCTTGGCCCCTTTTAGCCATGGCTGGAGTGGCTGGGATGAAGGGCATCAAGTCCCAAGAATGTGCAATATAGGAGGGTCCTGGGCCCAGCCCATGAAACTATTTTTTCCTCCTAGGCCTCTGGGCCTGTGATGGGAGGGGCTGTAATGAAGGACTCTGACATGCCCTGGAGACATTTTCCTCATTGTCTTGGTGATTAGTATTTGGCTTATCATTACTTAAGCAAATTTCTGTAGCTGGCTTGAATTTCTCCCCCAAAAAATGGATTTTTCTTTTCTACTGCATTGTCAGGCAGCAAATTTTCCAGACTTTTACGCTCTGTAACTTCTTGATTGCTTTACTGCTTAGAAATTTCTTCTGCCACATACCCTAAATCATCACTCTCTAGTTCAAAGTTCCACAGATCTCTAGGGCAGGGGCAAAATGCCATCAGTCTCTTTTCATAGTAAGAGTGACCTTTACTCAGTTTACAAGAAGTTCCTCATCTCCATCTGAGACCACCTCAGCCTGGACTTCATTGTCCATATTCCTGTCAGCACTTTGGTCAAAGTCATTCAACAGGTCTCTAGGAAGTTCCAAACTCTTCTATATCTTCCTGTATTCTAAGCCCTCCAAGTCTCTAGGAAGTTCCAAACTTTCCCACATTTTCCTGTCTTTTTCTGAGCCCTCCAAACTATTCGCACATCTGTATGTTAACCAGTTCCAAAGTTGCTTCCACATTTTTGGGTATCTTATATAAGCACCCCACTATCTGCAGTACCAATTTACTGAATTAATCTTTTCTCATGCCTGAGAAGGACATACCTGAGACTGGGATAATTTATAAAGGAATAAGTGTTAATTGATTTACACTTCCACAGGGCTGGGAAGGCCTCAAGAAGCTTAAAATCATGGCAGAAGGGGAAGCAAATATGTCCTTCTTTACAGGGCAGCAGGAGAGAGAAGAATGAGTGAAGTCAGGGAAAAGCCCCTTGTAAAACCATCCGATCTCATGAGAACTCACTCACTACCATGAGGACAGCATGAGGGTCACTGCTTCCATGATTAAATTACCTGAGACCGGGTCTAACCCCACATTTTCTCACAACATATGGGGATAAAACTACAAGATGAGATTTTGGTGAGGACTCAGCCAAACCATTTCATACGCTTTTTATTAAAAAGTCCCTATGTTTTGGAATTTTCTATCTAAGATGCATGAAAGAAGCTTACTGCCAGCGAATACAGGTAGAAAATCAGGGGATCAGGGTTAGTACTTACTAGCTTGTCACCTCGGGAAAGTTACATAACTTCTCTGATGTTCAGTTCCATCTGTGAAATGGGCATGATAATACCCAGGATTTTTGTGGGAGTTAAACAAATTGTGTATATATTTAGCCAGTCCCAGGCTTTCCTTTCTCTCTCCTTCCTTCCTCTTGAGAACCCTTACATTACAAATCCCACGTGTATGTCTCGCGTATGTCTGCAGCGTGATGTTGTATATTCAATCCTCATATGACTCCTACTCTGAGTGATATATCCTAAAGCATTTGATTCTGATCCTATTTCTTTCCCTACTTCACACCAACAATGCCTCTGCCCCCCTACCTAGAAGTAGCAGGATGTGTGCTGACTTGTGATTATGGACTTCTTGAAATCACTGCCTCAGTCACTTATTTGCCTCTCATTTTTCCAGCTCCTTGTTCATTGTTCTGTATGGGGAGAAACCAGACATGAATTTTACTGTTAATTTAATTACACTTAAGTTTTAGGGCCCATCACTGGCTAGGGCATTTTCTACAGCTCTGTGAGGGATTCTAGCAATGCTTTTATAGGGTTATATGCTTTTGTAAAATTTGCAAAGTAAGAGATTTTAACCATATGAAATTAAAACTGTTGTCTTTTTCCATTTCAGTTTTTCTTTGATCCCATTTCTTCTCTTGGAAAGTGGGTTTGCAATTATTATGGGTAGTTTTGAGATCTGGGTAAGGTGAGAATGAGACAGGCCATCAGTTAGTCTGGAGTCGGTAGGCTATACATAGTTCTCAGTCACCTCTGTACATAGTTAAGCTATTGTTAGGCCTTCCTGTGTAGGAATTGCTTCCAGGAAAACTCTTACTTTATCCAGAATCATGACCAAAGTGAATAAGAATATGTGCTCTGGTGCCCATTTTTGAAAAGCTCAAAAGAAAACTTTGTGAACCTATTAATAAAACGTAATTTCCATCAATTTTTATAGAAGAAAGATTATCCTTTTATTGTTTCTAGAAAATATTATACAATTTTCAAAAAATGTGATCAAAGAGTAGGAACCAAAAATATGGAAAATATATAGTCAGAAAATAAAAATACTATGTTATTTTTCTGGATTAAAAATTTTTGTGTTATATATATTTTAAATTGTATGTTATCATTTATTTTATTTTAAATAATATTCAATTATATACCTAATTTTATAGTTGTACTTTTTTTTCTTAGAAATAACCCCTCTAACTTACATGAATTGTGACCTCTCAAATACTTGAGCTGTTCCTGAAGCACCAAGTAGCAAATCAAGAGGCGACTCTAGCTGAAGAGTTGGGTTGGGTTTAATCTGATAGCCTGAATCTTGTATTAGTGAGAGATTTGCTAGAACTGCCAATGATAGCATCTCCTACAAGGCTTCACTGTTAATTAGCTGGATTGGGAGTAGGGACTGAAGACTGTGACTTATTTATATAATAGAAGGTAAGTTTTTTTCTAGTAGTCTTTTTCTTTATGACTTCTGAGTTTTAGATCTTGCCTAGGGGACCTTGTCCACAAAAGCCTGTAACATGATATTGTATATTTTCTTCTGTCAGTTTTATGTTTTTCCTTTGTATTTAGCTCTTAAGTTTATCTGGAATTTATTTTATATTTGGTGTGAGATGAAGATGTCCACTATATTCTCCCCCTCACCCAATATGCCAACACTCTTTATTGAAGAGTTTTTCTTTTTCTCAATAGTGAGGAGCCTTTAAAGTGAATTTATTATTCCTTCAAAATATTTAATACAGTAATTTGTAACAGATTCCATTAGTTAACAAAATTTCAGTTGACTATAAATTTCTGTTATATGATGAATTTTAAAATCTGTTGCAAATTTGGGGTAGGCGTTAAATTGAGAGACATTGGTATGAACTTAAAGAGAAGAAAGTATTGTACTTTCATGTAAACATCCCAAATATTGAAAACTAAGTCTCCTGCTTGAGAAGCCATTAAGTTGCATTTGGTCAAACTTAGTGTTGCTATTCTCTTTGCTTCCTTTTCCCAATGATCATAGGACAAATGGAACTTTTTTTTTTCTTTAAAAATTATTTTGGTGCGACCTCTGCTTTTTTGGGGGGTCCTCTTTCTAGTCAGGTTTTTTTTTTTTTTTTTTTTTGACAGGATTTTGCTCTGTTGCCCAGGCTGGGGTGTAGTGATTTGATGTTGGCTCACTGCAGCCTTGGCCTCCCAGGATCAAATGATCCTCCTAGCTCAGCCTCCCAAGTAGCTATTGCCACGGGTGTATGCCACCATAGCTAATGTTATTTTTTGTGGAGACAGGGTCTTGCTATGTTTCCCAGGCTGGTCTTGAACTCCTGGGCCCAATAGATCCTCCTGCCTTGGCCTTTCAAAGTGTTGGGAGTAATCCATGCATGTTTTGCACAGGTTACTCATTATGGTTTTGAACCACTGGCCCATTAAGAAAGTTTTTGTCTTGAACACATATTATTTTTTTAAAATGGTTTAATATTAATCTACTTATTGGAAGTAGAGTCTGTTATGTTATTCACAAATATTAACTTCCTCGAAGTTATCCAGAAAAGGGAAATTTGGGTCACCTACATGTTTAGTGAGTTCCTTTCTTTCATTACTACACTGTTTGCTTGCAACTTGGTGTATTAGTCAGGATACTCTAGAGAAAGAGAACCAATAGTGTGTGTGTGTGTGTGTGTGTGTGTGTATTTATTTTATTTATTAGAAGCAACTGGTACCCACAATTATGAAGGCTGAGAAGCCCCAGGATCTGCAGTTACAAGAGATGAGGGGACCCAGGAGGGCCAATGTGTAGTTCAAGTTCAAGTCTGACGTCTGGGGCCTGAGAACAAGGAGAGCTGATAGTATTAGTTTCAGTTGGAAAGCCAGAAGGCTCAAGACCCATGAAGTACCAGTGTTTTGGTATGAGTCAAATCTGGAAGAGACCAGTGCTCCAACTTCAGTAGTCAGACAAGAGGAATTCTCTCTTACTTACATGATGTTCTGGGGAAGTTCAGCCTTTTTCTTTCTTTCTTTCTTTTTTTTTTTCTATTTAGGACTTAAGTTGACTGAATGTGGCTTAGCCACATTAGGGAGGACAATCTGTTTTACTTAGTCTACTGATTCAAATGTTAATATCATCCCAAAATACCCCCAAAGACATAAGCAGAATATTTGTCCAAATATCCGGACACCCCATGGCCAGTCAAGTTAACACACAAAATTAATCATCACGCTTTGTGTAAGAAATCATGACTAGAACTATAACTTAGTAGACCTATGATCATTATCCTAGCTTTTGGCTCATGATAGAATATAAAATTTTTCACCTTTTGAGATTTAAGATTTCTCTTTCTCTTTTTTTTTTTTTGAACAGCTTTGTTGCCAATGCTGGAGTGCAGTCACACAAACATGGCTCACTGCAGGCTTGACGTTTTGGGCTTAGTCAATCCTCCTGCCTTAGCCTCCTGAGTAGCTGGGACTGACTATAGGCATGCACCACCATGCCCATCTAATTTTTTTTTTTTTTTTTGGTAGAGTTGAGATTTTGCTATGTTGCTTAGGCTGATTTTGAACTGCAGGGCTTATGCAATTCTCCTGCCTCAGGCTCCGAAAGTGCTGGGATTATAAGTATGAGCCACCATGCCCAGCCAATTTCTCTTACTTAGAAATAAATATCTTAAACTATGTTCAGTTCTCTTTTGTAATATTTTATGTATCATTTTTAGTTGGGCATTTTTAAGATGTTTAATGTATTGAATAAATGTATAGTTATAGAGTCAAGTTGTTATGATATAAATTAGAATAATAATGGGCTTATATTTTTCTTGAAATTAGTTTTCAAAAAAGAGATGAGAGGATACAATAACGTAGACTTTATTCTAGCATCTTTTAAAGAAACTCCTTGACAAGTGAATTTTTTATTTGATCCTAGTAATTAAAAATTTAATTTCAATGTATTTTATAAAAATACATTTCATATGGTGATAAAAAGATGCTACCTCACCTCATTTTTTTAGTGAGGCTCAAAATCTTTTATAAATGTAGGTACTTACTATATTTTGGTAACGGAAATACTATAAAAAATTCCAGGGTGCAAATCCAAAGTACCTAACACAGCTAGTGTTAGGCTTAGTCAGAACATGCAGTCACCTCCAAGGTGTATTTTAAGGAATGCTGACAAAATGTTTGTTCTTCCTGAAATGGCTGCCATTGGGAGAGTGAAAGGCATCTACCAATTGGAGAGTGACCTTGGTTAAGAAGAGGTCTCTTTGGCAGGAGAAATTCCCATGGGAATTCTCGTCACTTCTAATGGTTTAATATCAAATTAAGCAAAATAATAACTAACTTTGGTTACTGAGAGTTTCACTTAATAAATAGGAGGGAGGAGAATAGACAGGAAAATAAGCAGGACTTTTTTTTTTTTTTTTTT
>NW_016107874.1:675128-682241 GCF_001604975.1 Cebus imitator | reverse complement strand
TATAACTATGTTAAGTTCATTTAAGTTTTTATGAATCTACTGTTGGAACACATGTACAAAAAAAGAGTTATCTCTGTACAATTAAACATTTCCTTTGCAATACAGTACTGATTTCCCCTGATGTTGTAACATCTTTCTTATAATTCCCTTTGAAGCTGCTTTGGAAATTCAGTCTTGCAAGCATCTTACCAGTATTTTCTCATACATCTCCCTGTGGGTCTGCAGGAAAGATATTAGATCTTTGGCATTTACTGTAATTAGCAGAGGGAGGATCATCTACATGTAGAGCCAAGGAAGCCAGGTCTTTTTTTTTTTTTTTTGTCATTATTTTCATGTGACTACTATATCATTTTATTTCTAACAACCTTTGCTGTGGCTCAGCAGTGTTTACGTGCACATGCTATCTCTATGCCTTTAGCATCAGGCCTCGATGATTGTATAATCTTCTTGTATACAAGCTTGCCTTCTAACTTTAAGGATTCAACAGCTTCTGCTATTATAGGCCCAGGAACAGCAGGCTTCAAGCTGTGTTGTATTAGGAGACTTGGAAGCTTTTGTATTCCTTCAATGATAGGCTTGCTACCCACACCCTGAAATGCCCTGTCTCCTGATTTGCCAATTTTCAGTTACATGCTTCTGTTGTCCCAACACTATCCAAAGAGATGTGTTACTGTTTTTAGTGCTTCCCTTTGTTCTTAAACTAAAACAAAACAAACAACAACAACAAAAAACAGTTGCAAAGTAATGAGTTCATAACACGTGATCAAATGGATTTAGTGAAAAATGAGTTTAACTTTTCTTTCTCAAATGTTGCCTAGTTTCTTCTTTCTGAACCTGTGGATTTGGCATATAATATGCACTGTTGTGTCACACATATATTGGAGATGTTAAAAGAGAAGTCTGATGTCTCAAATATTTGAGTGTAAAGTGTTTACAATTGGCCAAATTTCCTGGTAGAATCTTCAAATTTGGTGGTTGTGGTTGAAATGAGATTAAGATTATTTTTTCAGATTTTGTGTTTTACTGATCTAATGTGAACGGGAACACTGTGAATAGAGTTTTGCTTCTATGCCGCTGGTTCTTACGTTTCTGTTTATTGTATTTCCACGAATGTGACAAGCACAAAAGGGAGAAATTTAGAAGGCAATGTTCTAAATGCTTTCAGGCATCTAATATAGGATGTGCAAAGCTAAAATCTTACCTTTCTTGTTTTGAAAAACGTTTCTACCTACAAAGTAAAATGTTTAATTTTTGTTCAGCATAATAGTAAAAAACATGGGTATCATGTGTATTCATTTTTTAAAAAAATTCAACTGATACCTATTCAGTGTCTCCTATATGTTATGACAGTCATTTAACTATTTTACACTCAGAACAACAGCAGCTTCCTCAAGTATCCTAAGTGCTAAAGCCACATTTAACAACTTGAATGGAGTTGGTATATAATAGAGAGAATTACAGCTTTCAGTAGTGAAGGGCCTTTCATAGATAATGCTGTTTTCATTTATTTGGTGTTATATAGACAGCTAACCAACAAAAGTACCAAAATCAGGAATTGATGTCCCAACTCCATAACTAATGAACCCTATGAGATTTATTGACTATATAATTTACAGTTTTTAGTTCCAGGGCGGAAGATAATAGGACATCAGGATCGATCAATAAATAATGACTTAGTTACTTACTCTTCAGGCATAGAATATGCCACTAGGCTGAACTCATTTTGAAGACAACTTGAAGACAAAAAGATAGGATTTCATTCACAGTAAGTAGGGTAGGACATTTTATTGTGTCTGTTCAGAAGCCAAAAAGAAAGAATTCTTCTAGAACCAAGATTTGAATTGTCTTTGTAATTGGTAAATAATGTTAAAAGGATAAGCCCTATTGCTATATCATTGAAATTAGAGGAAAGCATAGTAGTATATTATGACATCCCGGCTGCAATCTGTATGAGCTCTGTGACACTGAGAGGTTATTCACTTCTCTGTACTCCAATTTCCTTATCCATAAAATAGGTTTTATTTATGATGATGATAGTCCAACCTGGGTTCTACCATTTATTAGCAATTTGAACTTTGGAAATGAACATAATCAGTATGCTTTAGTTTTCTCACTGACTCGTAGCAAGTATTGAAAAAAGGTTAACTATTGTTAACAGTCTTCTTTTTTTAGACAGAGTTGGGGCCGGAGTGCAGTGGCACAATCTTGGCTCATTGCAAACCCCTGTCTCCCAAGTTCAAGATATTTTCCTGCCTCAGCCTCCTGAGTAGCTGGGATTATAGGTACCTGCCACCATGCCCAGCTAATTTTTGTATTTTTAGTAGAGGCAGGGTTTCATCATGTTGGCCAGGCTGGTCTCGAACTAACATTCTTTAATATAGTGGACACTGTAAAGAGGGGTGATGGGAAACTATCATTTGTTGGATATACATTTCATGCCATACTTGAATATAGAGATTGCTTCAGTCACAGTTTCTTGTTAATAATTAAAACCACTTCAACAGTCTTGCCAAAAGTGTTTATTAAATTACATTAGTTACATAAGATAAGGTTAACGAAAAAAATAAAATAAAATACATTAGTTTTTGAAGTGATCTTAGCTGAAATCACATTGTTGGATCATTCCTTTGAGATCCTGATCCTGATCCTGATCCTGTATAAGAATCAGTTTATACTGCCCAAACTGGGAATGCCCACTGGGAAGGGCATCTGCCATGGGAGTCAGGCTGGGTCATAAAAGTCTAAGCCAAGTACCTCGACTGTCCTCCTGAAAGTATAAGACAAGAACCCTAACCTAGGCAAACTGTACCTAGGTCAGGGTTGTTGGCTTATACTTTCAGGAGGAGGGGCTATAAGACAAGAAATTTCCCAAACTAAGGAAGGATGTTCAAAAAGTACTGGCTAGTCAGAAAACATAATAATAAACACTACAGGCCCATCACACAAATTACCTATTTTAATCTTCACAAATACCTGATGAAATGTTATTATGACCTTCCTTTTCTAGACAATGTAATAGAGACTGAGGTATCGTAGGACCTTTTGAAAGCTGTCAACTAGTAAAATATAGATCTAGTGTATAAGCCAACATTGCCTGTCTCCAAATCTCATACTTTTAAATTTGATGTCATTTTGCTTTCTCAGAATGATGGTAATGATGCCTTTGGCCTGGTATCCTTAGCCAGTAACAAAAGCAAATTAAAATACTAAGCTTTAAATAGACAAAATCAATATATAATAGACATTTCCTTCATAAAACTGATTCTAGTACATTGTAAGCCAAGTAAATTATCTTATTTCCTACTTGAGGGGAACTTGGACTGTATTGATCTAAAATGATCTCAGACCTTAACATTACTAATTGGAGCATGTTCATTCTTTAGGCATAGTTTCAATGTATTTGGATAAGGAGTTAAAAATTATTACTCTTGGTTTTTAGTTTTAAGATGATAGAATTTTTTAAATTTAATTTTTATTTATTTATTTATTTTTGAGACAGAATCTCAGTCTGTCACCATGGCTGGAGTGTACTGGTGCAGTCTTGGCTCACTGCTACCTCAGCCTCCCAGGTTCAAGTGATTCTCCTGTTTCAGCCTCCTGAGTAGCTGGGATTACAGGCGCTGGCCACTATGCCCTGCTAATTTTTTGTATTTTTACTTGGAAGAGGATTGAATACCTGGCTGAGATCTCTGTGATATGGAGGCTAGGAAAGCCTTCATTTCACATTCCTTTTCCTGTCAGTGATATCCACTTGACCTATCACGCTATTTTTTTCTTGTCTTCCACAAGATACTTAGAAATAGTCTTTACACACAATTTCTTTTCTTCATTTCCCACTCTCTCTTCAAATCCTGGGGCCAACCTCTACCACACTATAGAAATTTCCCTCTGAAAGGTCCAGTTATTAAAAATATATTCTTTGGCTTCATCCTTCTTTATCACCCTATAGCATTTCACAAGTTGATGATCGTGTCTACCTTGAAAGAGTTACCTCTTGCCTCTGTTGCCTACTTTCCCGTTTCTTCTATCCCACTACTCCTTCTCCTCCTTTATCATTGCAGGAACATCTTTAGATTATGGGAGAATGTTTGTTTTCTTTGTACCTGAGGCTATTCAAGAAAGGATGGGAGAATGAATACCTAAAGATATCCTGATGCTTTTGTGGATCCTTTGGAGTCTAGCGGAAGTTCTATAGAATTCATAGAAGCTTTCCAAGGACTGGTAGCCTATAGCCTAGATTAGCTTCTATACCCCTTGAGTGGTCACCTGAATGTTTCTGAGTAAATTATCATTATTAGGAAAACATTGAAATTACATTGTCAGGTAGAATGTTGGAAATGCTATTCCTAGACTACATTGACAATATAACCTTAAAAACATTGTTTATAGGAATGAACAAAACTCTAGAAAACCAGATTTCTAGCAGGCAGGGAATTTTGTAGAGCTATCACATTCAGCTTTATATTATAATTTAGGACTGGCTATGTATTTTCTGAGCTTAGTATGAAATAAAAATGTGGAGTCACTTGTTCAAAAATTGTTAAGAATTTCAGTATGGTGAGAGGTAAGCAATTAAACCAATGTAACAATCTGTATAAATGTATAGGTCATAGACTCACGAAGCCAGCTCTGCTTCTATACCATTACTATTTACCAGAAATTTAGTTGTATAGATTGGGCTAGCAAGAATTACCCTGATATTCCTGTTTTCTGTTTATTTTCTCTACTCTTTTACTGTAGACATGAAATGGCTTGAAAATGTCTGGTACTCCCTCCATGAAACTGTTTCCATCACTCAGGATGCTTGTCTAAGTTCTGGTTCCAGAGAAGACTATGAGTGAATGCTGAAAGGACTATTTAATTAACTTCTTCAACGCATTGTAGTATGAGCAACACTGTTGTAGGACTCCTCTGACTGAATATAGCCAAAAGAGAGGTCCCCTCTCTTCTCCTATTTGCTTACTAAGAGACCACCTCAGCCACCATGGCACCACCAGCAGGCGGTACTGTCCACAGGAACAGCAGAAGAGAACTTACCTTACATCATGAAATATCAAGACAAATATTTCTTGCAGTGTACTTAATATTTGTGTCCCCTTCCCCCTCCATATTCATATGTTCAAATCTAATCCCCCGTGTGATGGCATTTGGAAGTGGGGCCTTTGGGAGGTGATTAACCGATGAGGGTTGAGCCCTCATGAATGGGATTAGTGCTCTTAAAAAAAAGATACTGCAGGGTTTTCCATTGTTCCTTTCATCATATGAACACAGGGAAAAGACAACTGTCTATGAATGAGGAAGCAGGCTCTCATCAGACACTGAATCTGCTGGGACTGTGATCTTAAACTTCCAAGCCTCTAGAACTGTAAGAAATAAGTTTTTGTTTTTTGCAAGCTGCCCAGCTCATGTACTATGACGGTTCTTTAAATATATAATGAGTGTAAATCTTGAGAGCAGGACACATGTCTTCCTGTCCACATGTCCTTTTCCTAAGACTTTAATGTGGGGTTTTGAGTCAATCTAGTCAGGAGTTGAGAGATTTATCATTCCTGTCATTTCTCTCAGTGCTTCATGGTCTTCTTCCTCATTGGTGAGTTTGCCACGGATTGGTTTGCTGGGGAGTTATTCTAAACGTCTGTTTCACCCTCAGCTTTAGGTATTTCTTTTACATCATGCCTCAGATAAGGTCTCCTCCATGTTCTTGCCCTTCTTTCAGCAGTTTATCTCTGTTACTACTTTGTACTCATTATCTTGGTGGTGGGATGCTACGCTATAATTTTGGGGCATATTATTTATTGAAAATGTTGATTGTTTCTAATCTGTTGCTGGTTTAATATGCTCGAACTTATTTTTAATACTTTGATATTTTGAAGAAACTTTGTATCCTATTTTAAACATTTGATTATTTGAGCCAATTTGTATTTGGAGTTGTTTCTATTTTGTTAGGTTTGAGTTTATTATTTCTTTTTGGAAAAAATTTTCTTTGAATTCTCCTTGGCAGAGACAAGATATTATTCCTTCATGTTTTGCAGGTTGGTAGTATGGTCAAATTTTAATTCAGAATATGTTTCATTAACTGGCATAGTGGCTCCTGACAGAATTGAATCTCTCAGTGCCCCTTTGTTTTAGAAGAGATGCCACTTTCAAAGTGATTATAACCATACTCTATGCTAGAGTTTGTGCTAATAATATTTCCTCTACCTTTTTACTAGTTGTTTGTTTTTTTTTTTAGGTTTGTATCAGTCCTGACCTGCTGACTCAAGTGAAGTAATAAGAAAATGCTAATTATATTAAGACATTATGATCATTTCTGTTGTCTAAAGTTCTTATAAAGCCATAGAAATTTTTTCATTGTTGCTATTTTGGGAAAACATTGATGAAGATAATCAGAAGCATAAACAACAGGTTGCCTGCTTATTAGAAAAATGCTCTATCACCATAGTGAAGCAGGAGTAGCTGTGAACAAACCTCTAGAACACCGAACTGGGAAGGAAGTGGCAGTTTTATTCTGCTGGAAGCTGTGGCAGGCATAGATGCCTCAGCAACTGAGCTCCCCGGCAAAGAAAATCTTGGCCCTTTTAAAGGCTTGTAGTCTAAGAGGTGCACATGTGAGAGGGTCGAGAACATGGGGAACGTGACTAGGTAGGGGTCTGAGCTGTTGAGCAAGAACAATGCCTTCCAGGAAAAATTCCTCTATACCATGTCCGTGATCTATAGATTGGATTGTGGTTAGCACTAGGGTTAATGCTTAGCCTGGCTGGTGGTACCAACCAGTCCTTCCACTGACCTGCTCTGTCTGACTTTTAACTTCTCCTTTTGAGATGCAATGTAGAAGGCTAAAGGGGAAGTGGCCTTAGAAGCTTAAGAGGAAGGAGTCTCCCAGGTTTCTTGATGGGTTCCTGCCACCTTGGGGTCCCTTTAATCCAAAGTCTAGACTACAAATTGCCCTGTGATTTCCTGTTATAGTATTTCCCCTAAACATCATGAGTTTGATAGTGGAATTCAAAAGATTCCAGGACGTTTCTGATTCCTGCTTTTCGCATTTATCTCTAGATTGTCCCAAATACACAAATATAGAAATGATAGGGAATTTGGAAGATATATGTCTGTCTT
>NW_016107874.1:623204-674448 GCF_001604975.1 Cebus imitator | reverse complement strand
TTCTTTCTTTCTTTCTTTTTCTTTCTTTCTCTTTCTTTCTTTTCTTTCTTTCTTTCCTCTCTCTCTTTCTCTTTTTCTCTCTGTTTCTTTCTCTCTCTCCTTTTTCCTTCCTTCCTCCCTTCCTCCCTCCCTTGCTCCCTTCCTCCCTTCCCCCCTTCCCTCCCTCCCTCCCTCTCTCCTTCCCTCCCTCCCTCTCTCCTTCCTTTCTTCCTTTCTTCCGAGACATGGTCTCACTGTCACCCAGGCTGGAGTGCAGTGGCACCATCACTGCAACCTTGATGTCCTGGCCTCCAGTCATCCTGCCTCTTCAGCCTCTACAAGTCACTGGGACCACAGGTGTGCACCATCATGCTGGCTAATTTATTGTATTTTTAGTAGAGGCTGAGTCTCTATGTTGCCCAGGCTAGTCTCAAACTCTTGGACTCAAATGATCTGCCTGCCTTGGCCTTCCAAAGTGCCGAGACCACAGACATGAGCCACCATGACTGCTCAGGATATACTTTTCAATCTTTTTAGTAACAGTATTAGGACAAGCATTGAAATTAAAAATTTTTCTACTCTGCACTTCTTATTCCACAACATTTTGGCTGTAAGTTTACATAGTATACATTTCAAAGGTAAGGCATGTAGTGAGGATGCCAGTGTGTTGAGTTTTAAATAATGGAGAAGAATATGAGCATGAGATTTTGTTAAAAGCCTAGGGAATAAGAGAAAGAGTGAAGGACATTTGTCATAGGTAGATTGTCATGTAAACAGGAAAGCAGCTATAATTCTTGGTGGTGCCTTTTTAACATAATGGTCTCTCTTGTGTTGTATATTTACATGACACACCTCCCAGGACCCAGCCTTACCTTTTGATTCTTATCACTTGAAGAGCAGAGTGGTTTTTTTGTTACTGTTTTTGGCCTGGCTGTTTTTCATTTTTATATAGATAAGAGGCTCCTTTTGGTAGAGTGACTCCACATTTCACGGTTATGTTGGAAAAGAACTCAGTGTCTCTTCTTCCCTAAGCTCTTCTCACGGAATTTACAGAAGTTTCAGATGATGATCCAGATTACTTATGTACTTGCTTGTTTGCTCCTCCTAAAAAGCAGAAGAGTGTGTGTTAAATCTTAAAATCTTACTGTGATACAGCATTTGCATTGTTCTACAAATCATTTGGATCTTCATGAGTTTTTAAAAATAGGATTTCTAACACACCGATGTTCTTAAGTTGTAGCTCTATATCGTTCAACAGAAGAACATTACATTTCTTACAGTAACAGGGCTACTATTGAATAACAGTCGTGACTATCTTTGAGTTCATAGCTTAATTAAGTCTGAGTGTTGAGAGGAAAGTATGGATATTTCTTAAGCAGTTCATTGCAGGAGAATTCAAATAGTGACTGGGTGCTTATGACAGAAATCTAATGTTAGAAGTAATTAGCTGTAGTGATCACACTAGCTAAACAGTGTATCTCATGTTTTTGACTATGAACTATGGAAAAAGTATATTCAATCTTGTGATCTGGTCTGCTTATAAATTCAGACATGCGCATACACATATGCATACATACAAACAGAAACACAAATTAATGAAATCATACTCTTATATATGATGGCTTCTAATATTTTCATCATGTTCTTTTCCATAAACATAGATAGGATATGTATTTATTTTAAAAATGCTGCTCAAACTTAACATTACTTTTACTTATTAGTGGGTTGGGATGCACGGTGCGTAAAACACTGCTCTAGATTCTAGTAGCACATATCCTCGAGTTCTTAGGGCCATACAGTTTTGTATATTTATATGTGGAATTGTTTCTGTGGAGATAGGGTTCTTAGGTTTTAATCATATTTTTAAAAGGCTTTTGATATTTAATCTAAAGTCACATAAAGACAAATTTATTGTCTGTCCTCTCAGCTTTAATTCATCCCTATTTTTTTTTTAAACTGGGATCAGTTTCCTTTTTATTCTGCCACTCCCAACTTCACCATAATTATATCTATCCAAAAGTTCCTCATGAATAAGGAAATCACATATTAATATATTAATTTTTAATCTACATAATAATAATAGTAATAACCATATATTTAAAATCCATTTTTTGTCAAGAGCTGTATTGAGAGCTTTAAATATTTTATCTTGAATTCACAAAGTAAATGCTGTGGGGCAGGTATTTTTATCCCCATTTTTCATATATGAAAGCTAAGAGATTCAGCTAGTGTAATTTGCCCAAGATCTCACGGAGTAGAGAAGAATTCCAATACTGATTCATGGGACTGTAAGCAAACATACTTCCTACTACCATGCATTTGGCTTACCTGAAGACTTATCTTCATAGGCATGTATTTTTTAGTTGAATCAGAAATTGAAGTTGTGGATGAGATAATTTAGCTGTGCATGGGTTAGTATGCTGAGTGAGAGCATGAGACTTAGTCTACGGAATTTAACTGCTGAATTCTCCTCATTGTTGAGTTATCCTGGGAAAGTTATTCACCTTAATAGGCCCAGGCCCAAGAGCTCCAACTCTGAGAGATTTCTGAAGTTGGCACTTTTTGATCAAGAGCTTATGAATGCATATCCTCATAGAGCCTAAGTCTTACCTTTCTGAACAGAGGTGCTGTCAGCTGAAGAAGACATGAACCTTCCAAAGTGTCTCTATAACATGCATTTATTATATAGCAGATCATTCCACCAAACAATTACAGAGGAATGATTCTATGAAGTAGTTAATGTAATTGAGAGAAATGTGAAAGTGATGTTCTGAGAAATTGTGACAAGTTAGCTTAATTAATTGACTGTTGAGCATATGATTTTAGAGCAATTGCTGATGTTTTTTGAGTGCTTCCTTGTGCCAAAGACATTTTTCGAAGGTGAGTTAGGTGTTTTCATCAGTATTAATCTCATGTGCATGAGGGGAAACTAAGGCAAAGGAACATTAGGAAATGTTTCCAAAGATGCTGAACTGACAGGGAGTTGATCCTGGATCTCAGAGCTTGTGTTCTAGCCTCTAAGCTACACAGCCTTTTAGCAGTGTCTCCTGGGGAAGAATTCCCCCATGAATTCACCCAGCTGTTCTTTAGCTGGCAAAGATTTAGGTTTGGTGCCAAGATGGGTCAAATTCAAGGTGAATATTTAGTCATAAAGAATAATGTAGCTTATAATTAGTACCCCTGGGATCTAATTCTTCTTAAAATAGGCTGAGAATCAACATCATAGCAGAAATATATTCAGTGAAGAAAGTAGATTTTCTGTTGCCTTTTTGAGGCCTCTCACACTGAGAAATGCATACTGATGGATTTTTAACGTTTGTCAGTTTAAAAAAAGAAGAAAAAATTCATTCAGAGCACGTGAGTCTTTGCAAGCAAAGGCACCTAGAAAAGAGGTTGGATTTTTCTTAATTGATGGAGAGAAGGCTACATAGGTTTTTATTTTTCAAAGCTTCCACTTCTCATAGAAATTCCAACTCTGCTTTCATATCAGGAGACAGAAACAGAGAGAGAGAGAGAGAGAGAGAGAGAGAGAGGGAGAGAGGCAGACAGACAAAAGGGAGAAGCAATTCAAAATAACAAAAGGACAGTTAAAAATATTTCTTAAAACTTCAGATAAAAATGTTGTTTAAGAGAAAACTTTCAGAGAGAAACAGAAGAGAAAACTTCCTTTTAGAAGAAACGAGAGATAGTTTAATATGCAATTTCAAAGAACTATCAAATTTTAAAAAGTACTATGGCCATAAATTTTCAATTCCTTTTTTCAATTAGCCAAGCCTAGGACATACGCTTTTTATGAGGTTACATTTTTCAGAGACTAAGAAAGTCCTCAATGCTCAATCCAGCCTTTTATTATTTTTCCTAAATTGTTCAGACACAAAGAGACTACAGATTTGATGATGCATTATCACAACCAGAGAGGCTCCCTCTAACTAGAAAACAAGAGGCTAATAGAGTGATGGGTTGTAATGGTAGGATTCGGTATTTTCTTCTTCAAGCAGAACTCATATTACTTCCTCAATGTTTTGTCAGTATATCTCAATCCTCAAACGGTTATGATGGCATTTTGATTGCTCTACAGAAAGATTATTATCTTGATTACCTACGATCATCAGTGTACATTTTTTGGTTTGCTGTTTTCCCCCACAAGGTTACTAGGTTTGTGTCAATTTGGCTTTTTTTTTTTCTTTTTCTTTTTCTTTTTTTTTTTTTAATACTTCATAGCCAGTGGCTGACTGCAGGAAAAGTAGCAATCTGGTATCTGAAAGAAATCAAAATTATTCTAAACCTGGAGATCAAATGCATGACTCACCTCTATGACATTTCTCTACCATCTGTCTGTGGTGCCATGAGAAGTGCTTTAGAATTAGAAAGCACAGGGCAGTCGTTCAAAAAGATATGGCCCAGCCACATACCCAAGAGAAGGTGCTCTGTGAGTGAAGAGGCACTGTGCTTCTAATATTCGGGCTGATTTTAGTTCTAATAATTGCATGTTCTAGTGACTTCTTAGGGGTAGGTGGGGTATACAGCAGGTGGTTTGGGTAGAGTATTAAGTTCAAATGGCTTCACAACCTTAATAGTTTTTTTGTTAAAATCTGGGGAACATTTCAACAGTAAGATATATTTTGTAAAGTCCCTGACTCTTGTGCAAACAATGTCACATAACCAGTAAGCACCCACATCAGATTTTGTGGAATGGTATGTATTGGGGAAAACTCAGGTAGATAGGAGAGATCATGTGTTCTCAGAGCTGGATGTCAGATTCCAGGAGCGGGATTGTAACCCTTTGGCAGGGGAGCTGTTAAGCTTCATGGTTAAGGAAGCTCTGGTCCATCTTCTGATTGATTAGGAGTTTGGATAGAACTGTGAAAGATTACAGTAAAGCCTTGGCTCCAATCCTAATCTGCCAATTTAGCAATTGTAGTCAGGGGAGCTCCAGATGTTCCCTGGCACAATAGAAGGATGGGGGTCCATGCCTTGCTCTTGTGCCTGTATGACATAGTGAGCTAGTAGCACAATTAATTACCTCACCTTTCAAGGATGGATAAGGGGAGGATTGTACTCACTCTGGTATGATTAGGGCACTAAGCTACTGGCCTTTACATTGACCAGAATTGATTTTAATAAGTACTGCTAATGGCTGAGTTCCAGGCAACTTTTTAGAAGGTTGATACTTTTTCTGGGAAGCCGACTGGCAGGAGATCAGTTTTCTACAAATTAATTCTTACTTATCATAGAACTTCAGAGGCAGAGAAAGAAATGTTGGATATCTGAGCAAAACATCAAGTTACCTAAGAAAGGTAAAATATCATGATGGCTTGAGAATTCTAACAGAGACATTCAAAGCTGGAATCAATGAAGCCTTTCCCTCCCCTTAACCCCTACCATTTGCAAAAATTCTGCCGTGTGTTTTAAACATTCATAGGCCATAGAACTGGGGAAATTGACCAAGAATAGAATAAATAGAAGCCACAAACCAAGATTTGCATTACACATATCATATGCTCAGTGGGACCCTTCTCCTTTTTTTCCTATCTTCCTTGCCTAGTTTATTATTCTCTCTGGCTGTGTTTTATTCTCATCTATGTTTTTAATTTCTTTTTTTCTCTCTGCTTCTTCCAGTCTCTGTACTTTTATTGCTTATTTTCATACCAAGTGTCACAGAGTAATGAAATAAAATTACATATTTACAAGTATCTTCTGCTTGCAGAATGTGTTATCATTAAAAATTTTTGGATAACTTATCAGTATTGAATATCTGGAGACTCTGAGGTATACCTTATGATAATTATCCCTACTGTTCTTTTTCATAGGTAAGTTTTTTTCCACTGCTTTTTTTTATTGCACTTTAGGTGCTGGGGTACATGTGCAGATCGTGCAGGGTCGTGGCATAGTACACACATGGCAAGGTGGTTTGCTGCCTCTATCCCCCCAACATCTATATCTGGCATTTATCCCCACGTGATCTCACCTCACCCTCCCCACCCCCGCAGTGTCCCTCCCCTAGCACCCCCAACAGACCCCAATGTATGATGCTCCCCTCCCTGTTCCCACATGTTCTCATTGTTCAACACTCGCCTATGAGTGAGAACATGCGGTGTTTGATTTTCTGTTCTTGTGTCAGTCTGCTGAGAATGGTGGTTTACAGATTCATCCAAGTCCCTACAAAGGACACGAACTCATCATTTTTTATGGCTGCATAGTATTCCATGGTGTGTATATGCCACATTTTCTTTATCCAGTCTATCATTGATGGGCATTTGGGTTGGTTCCAAGTCTCTGCTATTGTAAATAGTGATGTAATAAACATACATGTGCATGTGTTTTTATAGTAGAATGATTTATAATCCTTTAGGTATATACCCAGTAATGGAATTGCTGGGTCAAATGGAATTTCTATTTGTATATCCTTGAGGACGCACAAGGATATACAAATGGTCTGTCTTCCACAATGGTTGAACTAATTTACACTCCCACCAACAGTGTAAAAGTGTTCCTATTTCTCCACATCCTCTCCAGCATCTGTTGTCTCTAGATTTTTTAATGATTGCCATTCTAACTGGTGTGAGATGGTAACTCAGTGTGGTTTTGATTTGCATTTCTGTAATGACCAGTGATGATGAGCATTTTTTCATATGTTCATTGGCCTCATATATGTCTTCTTTTGAAAAGTGTCTGTTCATATCCTTTGCCCACTTTTGAATGGGTTTGTTTGCTTTTTTTCCCTGTAAATCTGTTTTAGATTTTGTACATTCTAGATATTAGCCCTTTGTCAGATGGGTAGATTGCAAAAATTTTTTTTCCATTCTATTGGTTGCCAGTTCACTCTAATGATTGTTTCTTTTGCTGTACAGAAGCTCTGAATTTTAATTAGGTCCCATTTGTCTATTCTGGCTTTTGTTGCCATTGCTTTTGGTGGTTTAGTCATGAAGTCCTTGCTATGCCTATGTCCTGAATGGTTTTGCCTAGGTTTTCTACTGGGATTTTTATGGTGTTAGGTCTTATGTTTAAGTCTTTAATCTATCTGGACTTAATTTTAGTGTAAGGTGTCAGGAAGCGGTCTGGTTTCTGCTTTCTGTACACTGCTTGCCAGTTTTCCCAACACCATTTGTTAAACATGGAGTCCTTTCCCCATAGCTTGTTTTTGTCAGGTTTGTCAAAGATCAGATGGTTGTAGATGTGTAGTGTTGCTTCCAAGGCCTCTGTTCTGTTCCATTCGTCTATGTCTTTGTTTTGGTACCAGTACCATGCTGTTTTGATAACTGTAACCTGGTAGGATAGTTTGAAGTCAGGTAGCATGATGCCTCCAGGTTTGTTCTTTTTGCTTAGGCTTATCTCAGCTATGCGGGCTCTCTTTTTTTCCATATAAAGTTTAAAGTGGTTTTTTCCAGTTCTGTGAAGAAGCTCATTAGTTTCTTGATGGGGATAGCATTGAATCTGTAAATTACTTTGGGCAGCATGGCCATTTTCACCATTTTGATTCTTCCTAACCATGAGCATGGAATGTTACTTCATCTGTTTGTGTCCTCTCTTATTTCCTTGAACAGTGGTTTGTAGTTCTCCTTGAAGAGGTCCTTTATAACCTTTGTTAGTTGTATTCCTAGGTATTTTATTCTCTTTATATCAATTTTTTATGAGAGTTCACTCTTGATTTCGCTCTCTTTAAGTCTGTTATTGGTGTATAGGAATGTTTGTGAATTTTTGCACATTGATTTTTGCATCTTGAGACTGCTGAAGTTGCTTATCAGTTTCAGGAGATATTGAGCTGAGATGATGGGTCTTCTAAATATACAATTATGTTGTCTGCAAATAGAGACAATTTGACTTCTTCCTTTCCTAATTGAATACCCTTTATTTCTTTTCCTTCCTGATTGCTCTGGTTAGAACTTCCAACACTATATTGAATAGGAGTGGTGAGAGAGGGCATCCTTGTCTACTGCCAGGTTACAAAGGGAATGCTTCCAGTTTTTGCCTGTTCAGTATGAAATTGGCTGTTGGTTTGTCATAAATAGCTTTTATTATTTTGTGATATATTCCACTGATACCTACTTTATTGAGGGTTTTTAGCATAAAGGGCTGTTGAATTTTGTCAAAGGCTTTCTCTGCCTCTATTGAGTTAATCATGTGGTTTTTATCTTTGGTTCTGTTTATGTGATGGATTACATTTATAGACTTCCATATGTTGAACCAGCCTTGCATCCCGAGGATGCAGCTGCCTTGATCGTGATGAATAGTCTTTTTGATATGCTGTTGCATTTGGTTTTTTAGTATTTTATTGAAGAATTTTGTGTTGATGTTCATCATGGATATTGGCCTGAAGTTTTCTTTTTCAGTTGCGTGTTTGCCAGGTTTTGGTATCAGGATGATGTTGGTCACATAAAATGAGTTATGGAGAATTTTCTCTTTTTGTATTGTGTGGAATAGTTTCAGAAGGAATGGTACCAGCTCCTCTTTGTACGTCTGATAGAATTCGGCTGTAAACTCATCTTGACCTAGACTTTTTTTGGTCAGTAGGCTATTAATTGCTGTGTCAACTTCAGACCTTGTTACTGGTCTATGCAGGGTTTGAACTTCTTTCTGGTTTAGTCTTGAGGGAGTGCAAGTGTCCAGGAATTTATCCACTTCCTCCATATTTACTGGTTTGTATGCATAAAGTTGTTTGTAGTAATCTCTGATGGTAGTTTGTATTTCTGTGGAATCGGTGGTGATATCCCCTTTGTCATTTTGTATGGCATCTATTTGATTCTTCTCTCTTTTCTTTTTTATTAGTCTGGCAGTGGCCTATTTTGTTAATCTTTTCAAAAAATGAGCTCCTGCACTTGTTGATTTTTTGAATTTTTTTTGTTTCTGTATCTCCTTCAGTTCTGCTCTAATCTTAGTTATTTCTCGTCTTCTGCTAGCTTTTGAGTTTTTTTGATCTTACTCCTGTGGCTCGTTTAATTTTGATGATAGGGTGTTGATTTTAGATCTTTCCTTGTTTCTCATGTGGGCATTTGTTGCTACAAATTTACCTCTAGACACTGCTTTAAATGTGTCCTAAAGATTCTGGTACATTGTGTCTTTGTTCGCATTGGTTTCAAAGAACATCTTTATTTCTGCCTTCATTTCATTGTATATCCAGTCAACATTCAGGAGCCAGTTGTTCAGTTTCCATGAAATTGTGTGGCTTTGAGTTAGTTTTTTAATCCTGAGTTTTAATTTGATTGTGCTGTGGTGTGAGAGACTGTTTGTTATGATTTCCATTCTTTTGGATATGCTGAGGGGTGGTTTACTTCCAATTATGTGGTCAATTTTAGAGTAAGTGCAATGTGGTGCTGAGAAGAATGTATATTCTTTTGATTTGGGGTGGAGAATTTTGTAGATGTTTCTTAGGTCCTGTTGGTCTAGATCTGCATTCGAGTCCCAGATATCTTTATTAAATTTCTGTCTTGTTGATCTGTCTAATATTGACAGTGGGCTGTTAAAGTCTTCCTCTATCATTGTGTGGGAGCCGAAGTCTCTCTGTAGGTCATTAAGAACTAGCTTTATGTGTCTGGGTGCTCCTGTATTGGGTGCATATATATTTAGGATAGTTAGCTCTTGTTGTTAGATCAATGCTTTTACCATTATGTAATGCCATCCTTTGTCTTTTTTGATCATTGTTCATTTAAAGTCCATTTTATCAGAGACTAGGATTGCAACTCCTGCTTTTTTTTCTCTTCATTTTTTTGTTAAATCTTCCATCCCTTATTTTGAGTCTGTGTGTGTTTTGAGTCTTTGCACATGAGGTGTGTCTCCTGAATACAGCACACTGATAGCTCTTGCCTTTTTATCCAGTTTGCCAGTCTGTGTGTTTTGATTGGGGCATTTAGACCATTTACATTTAAGGTTAATATTGTTATGTGTGAATTTGATCCTGCATTTTGTTAGTGGTTGGATGTTTTGCCTTTTCGTTGGCATAGTTGCTTCATTGCATCATTGGTCTTTACCATTTGGTATGTTTTTGCAGTGGCTGGTACTGGTTGTTCCTTTCCATGTTTAGTGCTGCTTTCAGGAGCTCTCATAAGGCAGGTCTGGTGGCAACATAATCTCTCAGCAATTGCTTGTCTGTAAAGGATTTTATTTCTCCTTCTCTTATGAAGGTTAGTTTGGCTGGGTATGAAATTCTGGGTTGAAAGTTCTTTTCTTTAAGTATGTTGAGTATTGGTCTCCAGTCTCTTCTGGCTTGTAGGGTTTTTGCCGAGAGATCTGCTGTGAGTCTGATGGGCTTCCCTTTGTGGGTGAACCAACCTTTCTTTCTGGCTGTCTTTAGCATTTTTTCCTTCATTTCAAACCTGGTTAATCTGACAATTATGTGCCTTGGGTTGCTCTTCTTGAGGAGTATCTTTGTGATATTCTCTGTGGTTCCTGTATTTCAGTGTTGGCCTGCCTTGCTAGGTTGGGGAAGTTCTCCTGGGTAATATTCTGAAGAGTGTTTTCCAGCTTGGATTCATTCTCCCTTTCATCTTCAGGTATACCTGTCAAGCATAGATTAGGTCTTTTTAGATAATCCATATTTTTTGGAGGCTTTGTTCATTTCTTCTCACTCTTTTTTCTCTTTTCTTGCTTTCTCATTTTATTTCATTGAGTTGATCTTCAATCTCTGATATTCTTCCTTCTGCTTGATTGATTTATGTTCTTCTCTAAGCTGGTTATTCTAGTTAGCATTTCATCAAACCTTTTTTCAAGGTTTTTAGTTTCTTTGTGTTGAGTTAGAACATATTCTTTTAGCTCAGAGAAGTTTGTTATTATCCACCTTCTGAAGCCTGCTTCTCTCAATTCATTAAATTCATTCTCTATCCTGTTTGGTTCCCTTGCTGGCAAGGAGTTGCGTTCTCTTGTTGGGGGCAAGGCGTTCTGGTCTTCGGTGGTTTCATCCTTTTTGCATTGAATTCTAGTCATCTTCTTTGATTTACATTGCATTGATTTAAGGTAGCTGCCTGGGGAGTTGGCCTTTCCTTTATCTGCCTGCAGAGGTGCTGCTGGACTCCCACGGATTCAGTGGAGCTGCTGTGTAGATTTCCTGCATCTTTTGTTTACTCAGGATGATTAGGCCCTCCTCTGCAATGGTGCTGCCTGTCCTTCAACTCTGTTTGATCATTCCTGGTTGCTCTCTGACTGATGTGCTAGCTGCAATACTCTCAAGTGAGAGGGCTTCAGCCTGCTGGGCTTTGTGGGGGACCGATCCTCCTAGCTGTATTGCCTGATTCCCTGCTTTCAGATACCTTTCTTTCTGGAGGGTGGGTAGCTCTTTCCCATAGGCTTTCTCAGCATCAGCCAGTGCTTCCACCTAGATCTGTGCCGACAACCCTGGCACTGCCAGAGTTGCTGCTCAGCCCTGTTCGGACAGTTCACGGGGTCTTTTCAGTCTGGTGAAGATCTCCTATTCTGTGGTTTGTGGAGGGCTTGTGTGAAGCGCAGTATCCGAACTGAAGTCCTGGAGGGGGAAAGCCCCCAATATTCTGCTCAGTTGCACACACCTCTTGGGTGGGGCAGTGCTCCACCCTGCCTCAACTTGCCCTCTTTGTTTTATATCCACTGTCCAACCAGACATACAAAATGAACCTGGTACTTTGTTTGGAACTGTGGAGACCACTCAGCTTCTGCAATTCTCTCACTGGGAACTGCATTCTGGAGCCGCCTCTATTCAGCCATCTTGCAAACTGCTCCTTCTCCACTGGTTTTTAAAAAAAATAAAGTATTTCTAGATTTTGTTCATTAGGTGATGGTAATACAGCATAAAAATTTTAATTTTGAAAGTAACCTTTCAGAATTAAAAAAAGTTTATTTTTTTATATTCACTTTTGCTTTCTCGCTAACAACTTGAGTAGACTTCTTATTAGGTAAGGTTAGTTTAGAGACAAAACACATGACTAGAATTTGTTGTTGGTAATTAATGAGACAACCAGTGAACAGAAGCAATGACTCTAGTTAATTTTTGAAGAGTTGAGTAATGGTGAGCAGTCCACATTCTGTAGTGGTCATACATGCTTATATCAGAAAGAAGATAACTAACAGCAGTAGAATTCAGTGAAACAATCCACACTGGATCTATCTCATTAGAAGACATCTGATTACTTAGGATACTGAATTCTATTTAGTACTGCGTCTGACTTCATCTAAGCCAGCCAACTTTGATGTTTGTTAAAATGTGGAGGTGAATGTTGATAGACTTTTAAATATTTTATTATTTATCTATCACATTTCCTTGTGCCTTGAACCCAGGCAAATATAATGATATTGACTATATGAGAACTTACACCAAGCTCACTCTGAAGAATTACATTTTCCTCTCTTCCTCTGATGCCCTTCAGGCAAATGACAGTGGGAATATCTGATGCATGTTAAAAGCTGGTATCTACCAGAAGAATTAGTCAGTGTATCCTAGATTTATTTTCAGTCTCCATTGAATGTAAAATGAGAGCAGACTCTGTACAATCAACAAACTTTAGTGTTGGAGTGACTGAGGTCTTTACCCAGGGAAGGAACAGTCTGAGTAGACTGGAAGAGAAGCTATTATATTGAGAGGGATCCTTCAGTTCTCTGATTTGGTTATATCATCTTTGAAATAACAGCTATCTTCAAATAAAACATCAGCAGAACCCACTTTTTGAAAATGTTTTTCCTGAGTTTGCCCAGTACCCTAAAAAAATACATCAGAAAATGAATATGACAGATAGGAGACTTGAAACTAGCCATAGTTGCCTCTGAACTTTATGTAATGTTTGATTTGTAACAGAATTATAGACACAAAGAAAGTTAAAATATTTTCTTTTATTTAAAATATGATGGAGTCCTTTAATTTGTTCATTCTCTAAAAATGTATTTGTGGAATGCCTAAAATGTACCGGGCATGTGCTAAATAGTGAGCAACTGGGGCTCAGTATTATTCCATGATGGTTTTTCTTTCTCATGATAGGTCTGTGATATAATTTCATATTCCAAAGAACACCCCAGGACACAAAAGAAGTTAGTGAAATTTTATAAGTAGGAAGGAGGATAGTTAAATATGCTTCAGATTTGGTCTCCTCAGGCTAAACAATTTTCTAGCCGTAGCAAACATTGTTATCAGGAGGTGAAATTGAAGGTCTGCCATAATTTTTAACTAAAGAAGGTAAAAAAAAAAGAATGGAACTAGTTTGAGAATAGAAATCTGTGTTATCCGGTAATTAGCCTACTCGGTAAGCAGCAGGGTGATTAATTTCCCAGTCAAGCATAGGGCAGGAGTGAAGGTGAAGAAAACAGAGGGAAATGACATTGATTGGACATTTCTCTTAATGCTTCATCTTATTTAACTTGCACAAGAAACCTCTGAGATGTGGGATAGCCTTCTCGGTTTCTTCATATATTGAATAATGTACTTACACTATTATCTGATTCTTAAAAACAATAATTTCTCAGGTTTGTTATGAGCATTAAATAAGGCATATTAAAAGCTCAGAATAATTTCTGACCCAAAGCAATAACTCAATGTAGGAAATAGATTATTCTATGAAACAACATGTTGGGGGCTATTAGCAGCTTTCTCAGTAGAGGAGAAAAGAAGAGAAAACTTGCATTAGGCTGGAAAGAAAGCTAGGGAGAGAATTCTGTTTTAATTTTCCCTGGCTTCTGCCTCACTACCTGGTACCGTCCCTTCGTAGGTAAAAAACAAGCAAAACTTGTCTAGGGGTTTTCTCTTACTTGCCTGCTCCTCTTCAATCAAAATCTAAAGGACCTGGTACAGTTCTCTGGCTTCCCAGAACATGTCAGCATCTATCCATATCCCTTTCTCTTCAACTATTAATGTCTTTATGGGTACTGCTCCTAACTCCCAAAATACTCTTGCCCCTTTCCATTCCTTCAAAAGTCAATATTCATCTCTATTAATTTGAGACATGATAATAAATTATTCTATTAGTGGATGCTATTGTGTATTCTTTATACAATCATGGAAAATCGTATCAAGAACTCAAAAGTATCCTTCCTAGAGGAAGGATAGGTTAGGATAAGTATCTTTCCTAGAGGATACTTTTGAGTTCTTGAAACTATTTTGCATAGTTGTATAAATTTTCTTCTCCTTTCTTTGATGACTTTTGAGACCAAACCTTAAATAAAAGAAGTAGCTTCATGAATAAGTATTTTAGCTTTTATGTCAGGATAGTTTCAGAGAAAAATTAGGTAAAGGTAGCATTTCCCAGTGTGTCTCAGATCACAACCATTAAATCTTCAGTCTTCTGGAACTGTCCTAACACAGTTAAACAGGTGAAAAGTCAGGTGTACTTAAAGAAAGCCTGGTTAGTTTCTGCATTCATCCAACTTCAATGTTTGGGAGTAGAAAACAGGAGAAATCCTAATCTTTAGCATTCATTTAACTGTTCATTCATTCCTTTCTTCACACTTTGAAAGCTCTTCATTTTTCATAGATTGTGTTATGTCTTTAGTTGCTCAATAGCTTTCTTATGGAAGGAACAGAATCAGTCAACTGTCACTCCTTCACAGGGAATGAATTTATAATATATTGTATTTTGGTGAACCTTAATAGCTAGATGAATTATTTTTTATTCCCAAAAGGCTCTCTTTGTTAAATGGCCATGAGATACATCCATAATGCTAATACCTTTTTGATTTAGTCTTGCTGAGTGAGTTCTTTCCTTGGGGCCCAGGGCTTTAGATCTATTTCCCAGTGTTCAGCTAGAGGAAAAACTGTGGGTAGGTTTTTCCAGTGCCTTAGTTTCACATCAGAGTACTCATTTAACATTCCTAGCTGGGGTTTGAAGAAGTACATTAAAAGAATTGAAAAGGTCCATACCATTAAACATTTTCTGATTTCTGTGACTTTATGCTTAGAGCTTTTCAACTTCCTTTGTGAAAAGAAATGTTAGTCTGGTCTAAAAAATGCTTAATTATTGGTTCACTTGGAAAAATAGAAGGAGGTTTCACTCCTTTCCACATCTTTTGCTCCTGCCTGCTGTACAGCTGTTTAAAATTATCTCCTTATCCACTCTCTCCAGAATTAAAACTGAGAGAATCGCTTCTGTTTTTATTTTAAAAATGTATGACTAACTGAAATTACAAACGTATGACTAATCAAAATGTTTGCTGTCATTAAACAATTCTGACTAACCTATTAGGAACTTATAAATAATGTGTTATATTTTTACCAAATAGATTTCCTATGGAAGCAAACGTAGCACTTTGCACTTTGACTTGATAGAGAGCAACCCAGCAAAGATATTATTTAAGAATAAATTGATGAATTCCAGAAAGTCTCTTGAAAAACCTCATGGAGGAGCAAGTACTCCACAAATGCTGCTGGTGAATGCTTTACTTTATGCTGATATATTCAGAGAGTTTGTACACAAGTCTGACATAGAAGAATCCTGTTTTCACTAGATGTAGAGTAGTTACTAGCAAATTCTAGAAAGAAAATAATAACACTAGATTACAGTGGGACTTTCCTGAAGGATGAAATCAAATATACAAAATAGGATACTTTTGAGTTCTTGATACTATTTTGCATAGTTGTATACGTTTTCCTCTCCTTACAATGACCAAGAAGTCTCTTTTTAGGCAGTTTTGAAGTTAAGATTTTATTAGTGACCTTTGAAGAGAGGACTAGCTCAACTTTTATATTTTTCTGACAGTGCCAATATAATTGGGTAAAATCACACTTCTACCCTCACAACCATAGTATGTAGTAGGGTTTGAGGATAAAACACATTGATGGAATATTCACAGTTGCTATCAAATTTCTTAGGTTGCTAGTGACCAGAGCTTGAAGAATTGTTTCAATATTTGTTAAAGAAAACAAATCAAAATTTTATGTTTTGATATTAATTAGAACAAGGGAACATTTTGCAGAGTTGAGTTTGTGCTATAGAAACAATGATTAGGACACATATACATTGCATTTTGTTGACAACCACATTTTCAATGTTGAATTAGGTTATTGCATGGAGCAAAATATAATTTAAAGATAAACTGCCTTTCACCTTTTACAAACATGTAATTAACTCCCAGTGACTGGGGTAAAACTTAGGTCCACAGGAGAGCTGCTGACAAGACTTGTAAAATGGCCATTGGAAGGAGCATTCACAGACTCCCTGGTTTGGTAGACATTTTGGGTGTTGTTGAGCAATATCAAGGAAAGAGACAATAACATCCTAGTCCTTCCAGGACCTACTGGTCTAAGAACATGACTGACATTTACACTGCCCTTCTCACCTATGGTGCTTGGGAATCTTTTTTTTCAGGGAGACTATCAACCTATACCAATGTGTTTCACTTTCATAGCATGCTGAGTTACCTCTGAGGGCAATTCTTAGATCTGGCTTACAGTTTTACACTGCAAAAAGTCAAAGAATGTATGAATGAGTAGATTACTCTTATACTTCATTAGTGTATTATAACTGTAATATGCCTACAATAGTTTGAATTAGCCAATTCTCTCTGCTTAGGCACCTGCTATGAATCTGAAACTCTACTAAGCCTTTCACAGATTTAATATTGTTTAATGGATATGACACAATGAAAGTATTCCTTTTTTTTCCACAGAAAGGAAATTGAAACATTCAAAGATGCTAACTTGCCTACTTGAGACTGTACAGCATTTAGACCAGCAGAGCCTTGTTTTCCTCACTGCAATGTCCATGCCCTAACTCAGTGTATTCCAGTGGGCATCATATCAGGGCTCCAGCTGCCCTAGAAACAACCCCTTCCCCAAACTGCTGCCCTTGAGAATGAGATCTGAGAAGTTTATCATCTGGATAGCACACTAGTTACTTGGCTCCAACCCAATATACATATATTCTCACCTAAACAATGCCATTATAGTTATTTTTATACTGAATTCATTCTTCTGCTTTAGCATAATGCATATGCAAGATTGATGCCATTGTCAGGGTTGGAAAAGAAATCTAGAGCCCCTGAATTTCTCATTGCCCTCTGGCTACTTCCCTTGTGTCACATCTTCTTGCTCTGCCCTTCTCTTCCTAAATTCTATACATTCTTGTTCATCCATTAGAACTACCACATTTACAGTGTATTCATCCTAACAAGGCATTCAGATGGAGCAGCTTGAATGAATCTCTTCTAAGTTTTAACTACCTGATAACTCCTACCTTATGAGGGATAATTACTTATTAAATAAAATTAATGTCTACATGTTACAATTTCAGCTAATGGGGGCAAGAAGTTTGGGGCTGACCACTCAGCATTCTGCATGTATGAGCTTTGAGAACAGACAGGGGAAAGAAACCTTAGTAGTCTGTGTATCTACATAGCTGTGACCTGGCTAGGAGGTGACACTTATATAGAGAACTACTGGGATTAGACAACTCAATCCATTGGCTTCAGACTTTCTGCCCATCAAATTTCCTCCTTTCCCCCCAACAACTAACTACTGAAATATTTTGTGAGACTGTATATGAAAGTATTAATTATTTACAGTCCTTAAAGTCACCTACTTGTAAATAATGTCCAATTGTATTACAACACAAAATCAATTATACCCATTTTAAAGAACTGGTTTAATTCATCTGCCTGGAATTCCTCTTTAATAGCAGTTCTACATTCTCTTCCTCAGATACTTAGGCTTTATGTCTTGTAGCATACATAAAATGTCCAAAGTTCTGCTTGGAGTCTTGAATCTTAGAGAAAATAATACTCTAGGAACAGCATCAAATCATGCTTAGCTACTGGGAAATCATAGAAGTATCTTGGTAGAATTATAGTGTCATGACCTTTGAAAACAGAAGTGGGTTTAATCCCAGTTTTGAATTTATTAGGCAGCATATGATCCTGAACATATGTCTTAACCTTGGATTCCTCTCAAAAAGTAAAGAAAATGATAAATTACTTTCAATAATGTGCACTTAAATAGCTTAATAAATATAGATTCTCTTACAGGCTGTTAATACCTAGGGATGTTGGGCTGCTCAGAATTGCCTTTGGCATATACAGGAACTGCTTATACATTCATTCATTCATTCATTCATTTATTCATTCACTTTACAAATGTTTGAGTACTAGGTACCACCAGGTAGAGGGCTTAATTGAGGAAAGACCTTAACAGACTCCAAGGCTAATTGAATTTTAGTATTGCTTATTATTTGCTGGCATTTCTCTTTGTTCATGCTTGTGTGGTAAGTAACTAGTGGATCTGTCTTTGAGCTTGAATATTCTATCTAGATTTTTTTTTTGTGGATGAGACATCATGTCTCAGGCTTATTATTAAATTATTAATAAATAAGAGAAGCATTTCCTTAACAGAGAAAAAAAAACATTGTATTGCACATGTTCTTCTTTGAGCCAGAAACTTCAGAGCAGAATTAATTGTATTACAAGCACTTAATAACCAGTCTTTTAATTTAACTTTATGGATGTATGTTGAGATGAGACAGGAGACTTTGGCACTGAAAAGCCAAAGTCATGATTCCTTTCTCTCTCTTACACAATCTTGTGTTGATTTTCTAATCTTAGAAAGCCATTTTCCTAATGGAATAAACAGACTTAGAGAAAGTAGGTGGCTTTAAGTGAGAGACTACAGAATCAGGGCAAAATCAGGTTAGCAGGGTCTGTTAGATTCAAAGTTGGGAAATTATTGTTTAATTGTAATTAAGCCAGAAGTACTTTGATAATTACTACCAGGATGTATGCATATTTGTATGTAAGATCAGAAATGTGTATCTTTAAGTCTCCTTAATACATTTCACTGGAAAACACTCTTCATGCCCCATCCTGTACCACCCCCTGAAAAAAATACATCCCAGACCTGTGGATAGAGAAATCATTTACATTAAAAAAGTGGCTGCTGACAATGTATTATTCAGACTTATTGCACAGCTGGATAACACAATCCGTAACTGAAAGGTCCAGAAGGATTAAGGAAAAAAAAAGGCAACTATAATTACTGGGGTAACAAAGATAGCTCACTGTACCTTGGGCTACCTAAAGCTGTTAGGAGGTATCTATGTGCCTTTGGCTCCAGATACAACAATTAATCAATGTTTATCTACGAAACAAAGAACTATTAAAAAAAAGGCAATTTTTTTGCCTTGTAGCACCATGAGGCTGCAAACTGAGGTTTTTAAGATTAATTCACCTCAGCAATTATTTATTGAATGACTGCTTTTTCCTAGCCAACAATAAGTCCTGGTAATACAAAAATGATTGGCCACAAATCCTGTCCTAGAAGGAGTCACAGTGATAGTTTGGGAAGGAAGTCAAGATAGCTGAGCATTGGATTAAGACAGGTATCCTAAAGGAGTTATGTGGATGGTATTGGAGAAACAGAGGAGATTCTGTACTCAACTTCTCCAACAGGACAGAGAAGGTCTCATAATAGAGGGGTCATTTGAGCTAAATCAAAAAAGTCGAGTTGGGGGTTCTCAACAGTAAAAAGTGGGGAAGAACATTTCAGTCAGAGGGAAGAGCTTTCACAGAGAATTGTGGCAAAGCATGTGCAAGAAACAGCAAGTCATGGAACATGATGGAGAGTAAGGCTGCAAGACAAGCATGCAGATTTAGGAGATTCTCTTAGTTCATACCGCTATGATAAATTACCATAGAGGGATGGCTTATAAACAGCAGACATCTATTTCTTACCGTTCTGGAGGTTGGAAGTCTGAGATCAGGATGCCAGTATGCTTGAGTTCTGGTGAGGACTTCTACTGGATTGCAGACTGCTATCTTTTTTGTTGCATCCTCACATGGCAGAAAAAGCACTAGAGCTCTCCTTGGGGCCTCTTAAGAAGGCACTAATCCCACTCATGAGGGCTTCATCCTCATGACCTAATCACCTCCCAAAGGCTCCACCTCCTAATACCATTACACTGGGGGGTTAAAATTTCAGTATACAGATTTTGGGGAGATACACACATTCAGTTCATTACAGAGATTTACATCATTTAAAACTGAGCTGGGTTTTCTAATTCCCTGAATACATAATATTCATTAAAAAATAACTCATCATTTCAGATTTGTTCCCTAAGCAAAATAATTTGAAATTATAGATAGTATACTAATTGTGTTTAGCTAAAAGAGATCTTTCCCTGCCTGTTGTAAATTCATTTTAATTGAATAGAATACAACTATTATTTGTGGTGCAACTGCACAGAATTTTGAAAATTGTCTGACTAGGAAGGCAAAAATAAAAAGAAGACAAAGTTTCTACTGCTCTGTATTGGATAATCTAGAGGAGAAGGCAAACAAATGTAAACTCCAAGGAAGGTCTGAGAAGTGCAATTTTAGATGCTAATGGATCACAGAGCAGGAGGCAGAATGATCTTGCCACATGGATGGAGTTGAGGTTCAGTGACCCTGCTCTTGGAGAACATGGGTGGGAGCTAAGTCTTGAAACATGAGGAGATTTTCAAGAGGCACATGAGTGATGAAATAGGAGAAAATCATCTGGGCTGAGAGCCTTGCAAGCTCTCTCAGCAAGCATGAAAGTGGAGAAATGCAGGGTAGATTCAGAAATAGGAAGCATTATGGTGGGGTTGGAAAATAGGTGATATTATTGTGGGAGATGAATGGAGAAATCTTGAAGAGCCATGTGTATCATTCATTTATCCCATTCATTCATTGTTTCACAAATATTTATGGAGCTCCCAGTTTTCATAGGGCATTCCAAAGTTAGATGCAAAGAAGACATGGCCCTTGCACTTAAGAAGCAATAAAAATAAGAAGACACAGAAGGTTTCTGAACAGTAGAGTTACTCCACACAATCCCTTTAGCTACCTCTAGTTAGAATCATTCATTGTCCTCTCCTCCTCTACTCCTGTCCTCATTCTTATCCATTGCAAAATTCATATAGATGATCCTTCCTACACAGTCTACTCTCTCGGTTTCTTGGCTTCCTCATTGCACAGTTCATCTAGTTGTGTAGAGTAAAAACTTTGGATTTATCCTTTATTTCTTTATCTCATATGCCACATCAAAGCTCTAGCAAATTCTAAAACTTTATATTAATATATCCTAAGTCCTGAATATATTAATGTATCCTAAGCATTTTCATCCCCTCTGGCTCTTCCTCCCTAATGGAATCACTTTTATTTCTTGCCTGAATCACTGTATCTGGGGTCTCTGCTTTAACTGGCCTCTTCTAGATTTTTCTTAATTTTGCAGTCAAAGGGATTCTAAAATGTTAAGTCAAGTGATCTTATTCCTTTGCTCAATATCTTCTCAAGGCCTCCAATCACATGTAGAACAAGACACAAAGTCCTACCATGGCATTTAAATCCCTGCATAGACTTCATCTTGCCTCCAATGCTCTACTCCCCTCTTCTAATACTTTCTGCATTGCTTAACGAGCTGCAGGTACATTAGCTTTCTTGCTGTTTTCTGAACATAACCAGCATGTTATCACATCAAAATATTTGAACTTTCCTTTCTGGAATTGTGTTCTCCTACATATACACATAGCTTACCCCTGCACATCTTTGAATGTTTTTAATTCTGCCAAAACATTACCCTCTCAAAGAGGCCTTCCTAGATGACCTTTCTAAAATATTGGCCACCATCCTTGTCTATACCTTTGTTTTATTTTATTTTTCCCTCAAAGCTACACAACATTATATTAAGCATCTATTTTTCTGTTTGGCTGTCTCCTTCAAAAGAACTGAGCTCCTCAAAGACAGGGACGTTGGCCATCTTGTTCATAATGTTATTTCTAACCTCAAGCATCTTCTGTGCTTTGTATAGGATTAAGGAGAAGCTATACATCAGTAAGTGAAGTAAATATTTTGCAGGTTTAGTTCTAAAAGAGAAAATAATTTGGATGTATTTCAAGGAGGAAGTAAAGTTGAAGGAGGGCTTCTTTTTAAAGTAGGAGAGGTTTGAGAATGTTTATGGATTGAAGGGAAGCTTGCATGATAGAAGACTGTACAGAATGGATGATTCATCTGCAAGAGCATAGTGGGAATGAAGTAAAAAAAAGAGGGAAGGAGTTAGTTTAGGACACATTTCCTAACTGGTTGGTTGCCTCAGCACACTAATGTGTCACAAATGGGTTAAGGCCTCGCTGAGACATTGATCCCTTCAGCCATTGGGGTAGCTGGCTGGGATCTAGGTGATGAGTCCCCTCCAGGCACAGGCAGCCTCTCCTATTAACCCCAGTGTGTGATACAAAACGTTATTTTCTACACATACCATGCTGTGAAAGCATCTGGGAAGCTATGATGTAGAGAAAGAGTAGGAACATTTTCTTCAGGTCTTAAAGAGTGAGAGCAGGGGTAACAATTCAAGAAATCCCGTTACGGGGTCAAAATATATACACTTGTGGAAATAAACACTAGTCCAATCTTGTTCCTGCGTTCTGTTTTCTCCCTTCTTTCCTGCTTCCCTCTTCTGCTGCATGGACTATTGATTGAATGTTTGCTCTCTGCCACGTTCAGCACTAGTAACTAGAGGTACACATTCTAAAGTCGTAAGTCAGTCCTTTTCCTCCCTACGGGTCTTCTTATGAACTACCCAGGCAGGGTTCAGGGTTTGCACATACTTGCATGGTACTGCATTTTGAATATCCATTGTAGTTTCTTTCATCTTTGCTGAAATGAACAATTAATGTACCTGTCTCCTCCACTTGTCCACAGCATCCTGAAGGGCCTGTGCTGTGTTTCATTTGTCTTTATACCTGACCATCTAGCCTGAATCCTGGCACAGAGTATATGCTCATTAAATGGTTGTTGAACTGAAACTGTATACCAAGGTGAATAAGACAGTTTTTGCCATCAAGTTGCTGACCGGCCATTTGGGGAGATAGATATATAAATTAATAATTATGCCATAATGTGATAAGAGCTATAATAGCTATATTTAAAAAAGTGCAGCTGGAGTCCAGTGGCAGGCACAGCACTGATGAAGCAATGGAGCAGTCATTGTGCTTTTTCCCTGGTGAATTCGAGCAGAATTTATGTTCATTTAGGAAAGGAAGGGTATTGACTGCAAAGACATTAGATTGTTTGCAAAGTTATAGAGCTCTTAGAAACCCTCAGATGGGAAGTTGGTATATAACAGTGAAATATGAATCTCGGAGCTGCATCTGGCAAGCTTGGTTTTCATGTGCCTAGGGCACATCACTCAATCTGTTGACACCTATAAAGTTTCCTCTCTGGGAGAAAAAAATGTATTACAAAAATTAGCTTCCTTAATGTTCCTTTTACATTATTTTGCAGAGAGTATTTTCTAAGTAGTAAAGATCAGAGTGATTAAGGCAACTGATGAGTCTAATAATAATTAAAATGAACAAACTCTTTACTCCCCTTATGGTTAGAGATGTTAACTGTATTTTTTTGTTGTTGTTGAAACTGCTGTGCAGTAACAGTACAATGTTGTTAAGTACTTCAAAATAACTTAAGCTGATCTGTCTTCACCCCAGGTGTGTTAATTCATCTGAGCTGACACAATTTGTGAGGGACAGCGTTCGCTGAATATATTGTGGGGCCAATCCTACTTCGGTGAAAACACATGATTTGCAAGTTGGATCAATGTGTATTAGAATCTCCTTTTTGCTTCCAATAAACTGGATAGTCTTGTGAAACTAACATGAAGCCTCTTAGGTTTGTTTTCTTTCCTATGGAGTCACAATACTTGCAACATTTAGTATGCAGGGTCATTCTGTGAATGAAATAAGATAACATGTAAATGATTAACACAATGTTTGAGAAATAATATGTTTTTAATAAGTGTACATTTGTTTTTATTTTCCTGTAGCTACAAATTTTCCACTCTGAATTCTCCTAAATAAATATTTCAAGTTTATTTTAGATTTTACACTCAATAATCTACTGTTTTTTTTTTTTTTCTTAACACTGCATATTTCTATAATGACAATGCTGTAAGAACTAATATTTATTGGGTACATGTCATTTTACACTATGTAAAATAATTAACCTCAACAATCACAGTTCTACTTGATTTAGGTCTATTTTACATATGAAGAAAATGAGATGTAGAAAGACTAAGTAATTTGTCCAATGCAAGACGAGTAAAGTTCAAGGTCAGCATTGAAAGCCACCTTCTACTGCACTCCAGCCTGGGAGACAGAGTGAGACTCCATCTCAAAAAAAAAAAAAGATGCCTCCTAATACAATATTCATTTACTGTCTCTTACCTTCTTATACTGCTTTAAATTATACTTTAGACTACTTTTAAGCATAAAGGAGATTATGTAGAAACAAAAGGCATACATACCCTGTCATCTTTATAGCTTTAAGTCAGAGTCAAAGAACAAGAGGAGAAAGGACATTGCTATAGGGAGGATGTTCGTCTCAGTGTCCAGTGGGAATGAGAGGGTCACCAGAAATCTTAGCTAGAGGAGGGGTCATGGTGGTTTTTTTCACTTCAAAGCCACTTTCATGGTTAAATGACCAGAGCTGGTGGTTGGCGATAGGTTCTCGATATTAAGTTTCTGAAAATTTGCAGAGCACTGATAATCATGTTTTTCTCATCAAATTAAATTGCTGGGTTTATGTATGACAACATATTCACAAAGCAGTAGAAAATCCATCTTGGTTCATCTTTACCTAAAGGGCATTTTGGGGTCTAGAGTAGAGAGTTGTTCTCTGCATAACTAGTCATTTGGCAATGGCTTTAAGCACAGGGATTATCATAGACAAATTAGGTTGCATAATATGGAAATGTTTTATTCAAATGCTGTTTTCTCTTAATTAAAGAATCAAAGTTGAAAGAGGAGACACCATTATTCACCACTGTTTACACCAGCAAGTCATTAGGAAATCTACTGGGCACTCTGTGGGGTTGTTGTCCCTGTCACCTTCCAAACCATGCAGGAGTCAAGTTTGAGGATTGTGAGACTTGCACTATGGTCTTAAGGATCCTATGTGAAAGACTCAGGCTTGCAAGGCCCTAAGCTTCAACTCTGTTCTCAGAAATATGTCCCCTTTGTTGATATGTGAATAGATGTTGTTTATCTCATCAGGTTGTGGCTTGAATTTTGACTCAGGAAAGGATGAATAAGTGCATTTTATGCATTTGAAATTAAGGAACTTTGAATTGACTAAATGGTAATTTATGCAAAATAGGCTAACAGGCAACTGATTTTTTTTGTCTATTTCCCTTTTACTTTGCCATCTCATCCTAAACCCTGCCTGCTAATGTCTCCTCTCAGCAGCAAGGCTTGCTTGTTAGTGGGAGTGGAATCTTTTGAGCCTGTAGCTTTCATATATACTTATAGAAAAATTTTTAAAGGAATAAAATTGAAACTGGGGTTGATTTTTTTAAAAAACATCATTATGTTACTGCTATGCTCCTGGTCTCTTCCCTCTGTTCCTACTGATTATCATTGATGTAAGGCTAGTATGTGTTAATGTTTAGCATAGTTTAAAGGGGAATAAATATATTACCCATTTAAAGATGAAAAACCTGAATTACAAAATGTTAAAGGACTTGTTCCAAATCATATAGGTAATAAGAGTGAAGCACAAGTCTAAGCCTCATCTCTGTAGAGCTCCTAACTAATGAGTTTGCTTTTACAAGTTATGATTTTCTTCAGTTTTGCCAACGCAGAAAATTTGTTGCTACAAGGTGTTTTTAAAACTTACCAAATAAATAAATCTTGGAAAAAATGTTTTATTCATCTTACTAGGGAATTAATCCTCCAAATCAGTGAGTGTCTCTCAGGTTGATGATGATAACAGTACAGTTAAATTTTTGTTGTGTTTACTGAGCAAGTATCCACTTTCATGAATAAAAACACATTTGTTCTTTAGTTCCATCTCAAGTTAACAATTGTTGGAAGACAGTGCAGTCCATGAAGAGCATTTAGTGTTGTGCAGGCATTTTGAAATGTGAGATAAGGCAAATTTGTCAATAGTCTGCATGAATGCTTGCTTCTCTGGCTACATTTCTTCCTTCTCATTCAAGTCACGTTTAAAAGGAAACATTTCTGAATTGCTTTTACTAATGATTGAATGATAGCGTGACCACATCTTCTTCTTGACTTAGGCTTCCTACTTCTGAGCATGTTGGGAATAAGACACAATGAAGAATGAAATTGATACCACTAGAGGAGAACCTCAGATGCTGGTAGGACCTTGACCTAAGCCAGTGTCCAGGTTCTTGACACCAACTGAGAGAAGGAATTCAAGGATGAGTTTGAAAATACTGAAAGTATGAGGATTTGTTACAAAGTAAAAAGTGCACACTCGAGAAAAAAGAGTGTGGGCATCCTCAAGAGAAAGTCCTGCCATGAGATTTAAGGCTTCTCTCTTTATGGGACTCTTTAAGCAAGGGATGTAATATTCATGAACATTTTTGGAAAAAGTTTAAGATTTGTCAGAACTGTGGTGCCACCCAAGTTTACACTAAATATCGGTTTTCCTAGAACTGTCATGGCACTGGTAGGTATGTGGTTTAGTATATTAACGGGTATATAATAAAGTCTTAGGAGAAACCCAGCACCATGTTGGGTCCAGCAAGTCTTAGTCAGTTTGGCCCATACCTTGGTTTTTCAGGGTCTCACTGGCTCCTAGCTTATGGAGCTATTTCAACAGTTTCCTTTTGTTAGTCATGTGAAACTACTGAGACAACCAGGAGGGAGTCCCTGGAGAAGCTCCAACCAGCCTGCCCACTGGGTTGGAGCCTTGGGAAGTTCTCACCCTTTGCAGCAAGGAGGAGCCTAGCCCCTCCTTTTCCTGGGTGGAACCTGGGATTCAAGCTGCAGTCAGGAAGTTCTCTAGCAGGGACTCTGGTCTTTCGAGAGTCCCTATTTCCCCCTTTTCTTCCTTTTTACCTGATAAAACCCCGCTTTACTTACCTTTCAAACTGTCTGCAAGCCTAAATTTTCGTGACCATGGGACAGATAAGGACCCTGTCTTTAGCTGAACTAAAGAAAAGTCCCACAACACTACTGCCTAGAATTTTCTATTCCTTTGCAACCACCCTGTATTATTCCTGTCTCAAAATCATGTCTTTTGCAGCAACATGAATGACACTGGAGGCCCCTATCTTAAATGAAACAACTCAAACACAGAAAGACAAATACCACATGTTCTACATATTTTCATTTACAAGTGGGAGCTCAATAATGTATACACATGGCCATAGAGTGTGAAATGATAGACAATGGACACTCTGAAGGGAGCGATTAGAGGATAGTGGATGATGAGAAATTACTTGGTGGGTACAATGCATATTATTCAGGGAATAGATACACTAACACCCTGACTTTACCAGTAGGCAATATATCTATGAACAAAGTTACACTTGTACATTATAAATTTATACAAATAATAACAAAAAGATACACTGACATGGAAAGTTTTCCCAGGAGATCTGTTTCCATCTTCATTATTATAATTTTGCAAATCTAAGATAGAAATACTAAAGTGGAAAACACAGAAAAATAGGGCAGGCAGGTTGGTGGAGTAAAATCAATTTATTTAACATAACTAGCATTCCTATAAGCTGAACTTCATGAGTTAGCAATTTTGTTGCCAATAATTCACAAAAATAAATAGAGTATAAGAAAATTGTTTCCAAAATACTGTACTGCTAAAATGAGAGAAAATTGATTTGATTGAATTTGTGGGGTTTTCTATACTAGATTTTTGTTTCTGCTGAGTCAAGGCTCTTTTTTTTTGGAACATTGCATACTTTGTATCATTATAATAAAGGATATTACAGTAATAGATATGAATAACAAGTTTACTGTAGCAACTGAAATCCAAATTATGAGGAACATGTTGGATTACGTGGTATATGTTAACTATATGTAGGTGATTTGGGTTGGGGGAAGCTAAAGTTTTGCAAAGATCTTAGTAATTATTTATTCAGAAAGATTTTTTTTTTTAATTAAAGGAAAAAGATATCTTTGACCTCAATTGGTCACAGAAAAGGCCTGATTTAATCAACTCTAATTAGGATGATTCACATTGAAATGCACTAGATCTAGGAAAAATATGTCCAAATTTTTCTATAGTAAACACTTTATGGAAGAAGTATTTTTCAAACATATTACCTAGATGATTGGTTTTGCTTCTAAGATCAGATTTTGGCTGGAGATCATAGAACACTTGCGATTTCAATTTTATTCCTAGCACCCAAAATACTGAGTTACAAATCCAAAGAAAAATCATGGATTTAGCAGTGCCACATAGTACAGCAAGTTGAAGAGACTTTTTAGCAGTAAATTGGGAAGAGGAGAACTAACAAGCCCACCCTGTACTACATGAACTAGTACTTTTGCCTTTCAAAATAATCAAAGCAAAATTACCAAAGCCAAATTTCTTATCTTTGGGTGGTTTCTTTCTTTTGTGGAATTCATTTTCTCTTTCACACAGGATTGCAATGTAAGTCAAATTGAAAAAAATATATGTGAAAGTTCTTTGAAGATTATAAAACACTATATAATCACTTATTACACCACACCTAGATTTAAAATATAACTTCTTACTCTGAAAATCTTTATAGCAATTTTTTTTGAGACAGGGTCTTACTCTATCATCTAGGCTGGAGTGCAGTGGCACAATCTCAGCTCACTGCAACCTCCGTCTCCTGGCCTCAAGTGATCCTCCTGCCTCAGTCTCCAGAGTAGCTGGGATTATAGGTGCCCACCATCATGCCCCGATAACTTTTGTATTTTTACTAGAGATGGGGTTTTACCACATTGGCTAGGTTGGTCTTGAAGTCCTGACCTCAAGTAATCCACCCTCCTTGGCTTCCCAAAGTGCTGGGATTACAGGTGTGAGCCACCTTGCTCAGCCCTTTATAGCAATTTAAAACAAATTTTTGTTGATCTACATTTGTCCTTCAATTTTACATTTTTTGCAGTTGCAAGAATTTGGCCTGACTGTAATTACTAATGGCAAATTTTTGGGTAAGCCATCATGGAAAATAAGAGAATAAATCGCAGGTAGAAAACGGATTTCTACTGTCAAGTGGCTTTAATGAGTTTAATGCTACAATGAAGGTGAGTCCTGCCTCAGGTAGAAGAGAAACTGTGACTGGTCAGTAATGTCTGCAAAAGAGTTGAGTGGCATTGGGAATGTGGTGTATAGATCTTATAATTGTTCTTCCTAAACTAACCATTGGAAAATAAAGTCTCAGATTCAGTGAAAGTGTCTGTCCAGAACTGAAAGTATGAGTGTACCTGATATTGCATTTCAGCCAGCTATACTTTCCTACAGCTGTTACTATGGGGTAAAACCTCTCCCTCACAAGCTTTATGTTTTTTCAACTCATGTTCTGATCTACAGATATTTAGTTTCATAGGGTGTAACTCCTGCTGGCCTCTACTAGAACACAAGAGTATATTTGAAGTAGAATTCCAGACACTTTTAAGCAGAATCATCTCAACATACATCTTAATTAGCAATTAGAACTGAAACGCACCAAATATTAGGTCAGAAATTTCTTAAGAAAAATGCAGTTCTTTAGGTTAGCAGCATCAGAATGTGCAGATGCCCTTCCATTTAATATGTGCTTGAAGGATAGTGCACATTCACAGGTAGGGCACTTTAGCTGAGGACAAGACCTTCAGTGTTTTCACAGCCTGCAAGAAACATCACTGATATTGATGTGGACTTTGCTGCATGCTTACCTACTTGGACTATTCACAACTTCTCTGCTACAACCTCCCCACCTACTGGAAGAGGATGACACATGGGTTCCTTTCACCTCTGTGTTACCTTCTTTTCTGTTCTCTCTGTCCCCAGCTTGTCGCTTCCTTCTATTCTTTCTCTCATACTTCTCCCTGTTGAGTGTATATGGGAATTTTTTTCACTAAGTCTTTTGTGAAGCTCTTTCCACTCGTGTCTTTAAACCCTGTGTCTCATACAGTCCTTCCGCCAACCTTCCTACTGCTGGTAAATTATTTAGCACAATATAATTATCAGTTCTAACCAGGATATATCATAGTTTTTAAAAGTAATGGAACTCAATTAATGAAGTTTTTTGAAGAAAAAGTCCTTTAAAGCAATTCTGTCAGGATTATTCTTTTATAGAAGAGATTTTAATCAGTCAACTGCTGTTACAGATTTCTTTATTTGTCCCAAACTGCCTATTAGTTTTTTAATTGTTCATGGAATGAAAATAAAGTAACAATCTTTTCCTACCAGATGTGCTGGATAGGCATGAGGGCACAGTCATTTTCCTTGCCAATATTTTCATCAAGAACCTATTCAGAATCTTAAAATTACTTCCTACTTCCAGCATAATTGAACTGTGAAACGTTGCTGGTGGCAGGTTTTTGTTTTTAAGTGCTCTTAGAGGCCTGGAGACCAGGATGCTATTACAAAGAGCCTTAAATTGTGGCTTGATCTTGTACCGAAAGGCAAAAACTGTATTTCTGTTCCATTACAGGGGACTTCATGATTTGCACATTTGAATAAGAATCAACATAGATGTGCTGCTGTGTCCCAATAGGACAGTACTTTCCCAGATAATTTCTGTTCAAGTACCTGAGTCCCAAGGGTTCAGCAGCAACAGCCATGTAGAAATTGAGCAAAGTAGAGTTTTGTAGTATCATAGATTGTAACTATGAAATGGAGATGGCTTCCTTTTTAAAAATTTTTTTTTTTTTTTTTTGAGATGGAGTTTCACTGTTGTTGCCCAGACTGGAGTGCAATGGCAAGATCTCGGCTCACCGCAACATCTGCCTCCTGGGTTCAAGCAATTCTCCTGCCTCAGCCTCCCGAGTAGCTGGGACTACAGGCACGCACCATCATGCCCAGCTAATTTTTGTATTTTTAGTAGAGACAAGGTTTCACCTTGTTGACCAGGATGGTCTCAATCTGTTGACCAGGATGGTCTCGATCTCTTGACCTCGTGATCCACCCGCCTCGGCCTCCCAAAGTGCTAGGATTATAGGCGTGAGCCACCGCGCCCTGCCTAAAATTTTTTTTTAAAATATTTTTTATTGCTGGCCATGGTGGCTCATGCCTGTAATCCAAGCACTTTGGAGGCCAAGGCAGGCGGATCACCTGAAGTCAGGAGTTCATGACCAGCCTGACCAACATGTTGAAACCCCGTCTTAAAAAATACATATTTTTTATTATACTTTAAGTTCTTGGGTACATGTGCAGATCTTGCAGGATTGTTACATGGGCATACACATGCCATGGTGGTTTGCTGCCTCCATCCCCCCGTCACCTACATTAGGTATTTCCCCTAATGTTATACCTCCTCAATCTTCCCACCCACTGCTATCCCTCCCCAAGGCTCCCACTTCCCCAACAGACCCCAGTGTGTGATGTTCCCCTCCCTGTGTCCATGTGTTCTCATTGTTCAACACCCACCTATGAGTGAGAACATGCAGTGTTTGATTTTCTGTTCTTGTGCCAGTTTTCTGAGAATGATGGTTTTGAAATTCATCCATGTCCCTGCAAAGGACACGAACTCATTCTTTTTATGGCTGCATAGTATTCCATGGTGTATATGTGCCACATTTTCTTTATCCAGTCTATCAGTGATGGGCATTTGGGTTGGTTCCAGGTCTTTGCTATTGTAAATAGTGCCACAATAAACATACATGTGCATGTGTCTTCATAATAGAACAGTTATAATCATTTGGGTATATACTCAGTAATGGGATTGCTGGGTTAAATGGTATTTCTATTTCTAGATCCTTGAGGAATGGCCACACTGTCTTCTACAATGGTTGAACTAATTTATACTTCCACCAACAGTGTAAAAGCATTCCTATTTCTCCACATTCTCTCCAGCATCTGTTGTCTCCTCCTGATTTTTTAATGATCGCCATTCTAACTGGTATGATATAGTATCTCAATGTGGTTTTGATTTGCATTTCTCTATGACCGGTGATGATGAACATTGTTTCATGTTTGTTGGCTTCATAAATATCTTCTTTTGAAAAGAAAGTGTCTGTTCATATCCTTCACCCACTTTTTGATGGGGCTTTTTTTTTTTGTAAATTTGTTTAAGTTCTTTGTAGATTCTGGATATTAGCTCTTTGTCAGATGGGTAGATTGCAAAAAAATTTTCGCATTCCGTTGGTTGATGGTTCACTTTAATGATTGTGTTTCTTTCTTTCTTTTTTTTTTTTTTTTTTGTGCTGTGCCGAAGCTCTGAAGTTTAATTAGATATCATTTGTCTATTTTGGCAGTTGTTGCCATTGCTTTTGGTGTTTTAGTCATGAAGTCCTTGCCTATACCTATGTTCTGAATGGTATTGCCTAGGTTTTCTTCTAGGGTTTTTATGGTGTTAGGTCTTATGTTTAAATCTTTAATCCATCTGGAGTTAATTTTTGTATAAGGTGTAAGGAAGAGGTCCAGTTTCAGCTTTCTTCACATGGCTAACCAGCTTTCCCAATACCATTTATTAAACAGGGAATCCTTTCCCCATTGCTTTTGTTAGGTTTGTCAAAGATCAGATGGCTGTAGATGTGTGGTGTTAATTCCAAGGCTTCTGTTCTGTTCCATTGGTCTATATCTCTGTTTTGGTACCAGTACCATGCTGTTTTGATTACTATAGCCTTGTAGTATAGTTTGAAGTCAGGTAGCATGATGCCTCCAGCTTTGTTCTTTTTGCTTAGGATTGTCTTGGCTATGTTGTCTCTCTTTTGGTTCCATATGAAGTTTGAGGTGTTTTTTTCCAGTTCTGTGAAGAAGGTCAATGGTAGTTTGATGGGGATTGCATTGTACCTGTAAATTACTTTAGGCAGTATGGCCATTTTCAAGACACTGATTCTTCCTAACCATGAGCATGGAATGTTTTTCCATCTTTTTGTGTCCTCCCTTATGTCCTTGAGCAGTGGTTTGTAATTCTTCTTGAAGAGGTCCTTCACATCCCTTGTTAGTTGTATTCCTAGGTATTTTATTCTCTTTATAGCAATTGTGAATGGCAGTTCACTCATGATTTGGCACTCTGTGTGTCTGTTATTGGTATATAGGAATGCTTGTGATTTTTGTGCATTGATTTTGTATCCTGAGATTTTGCTGAAGGTGCTTATTAGCTTAAGGAGATTTTGGGCTGAGATGATGGGGTCTTCTAAATAAATAATCATGTCATCTGCAAATAGAGACAATTTGGCTTCCTCTTTTTTCTAATTGAATACTCTCTATTTCTTTTTCTTGCCTGATTGTTCTGGCTAGAACTTCCAATACTATGCTGAATAGGAATGGTGAGAGTGGGCACCCTTGTCTGGTGCCAGATTTCAAAGGGCATGCTTCCTGTTTTTGCTTATTCAATATGATATTGACTGTGGGCTTGTCATAAATAGCTTTTATTATTTTGAGATACATTCCATCAATATATAGTTTATTGAGAGTTTTTAGCATAAAGGGCTGTTGAATTTTGTTGAAGGCTTTCTCTACATCTATTGAGATAATCATGTGGTTTTTGTCTTTGGTTCTGTTTACATGATGGATTATGTTTATAGATTTGCATATGTTGAACCAGCCTTGCATTTCCAAGATGAAGCCTATTTGATTTGATTGAGATGGATAAGCTTTTTGATGTACTGTTGCATTCGGTTTGTCAGTTTTTTTATTGAAGATTTTACATCAATATTCATCATGGATATCAGCCTGAAGTTTTCTTTTTCAGTGGGTCTCTGCCAGGTCCTAGTATCAGGATGATGTTGGTCTCATAAAATGAGTTAAGAAGGATTCCCTCTTTTTGTATTGTTTGGAATAGTTTCAGAAGGATTGGTATGAGCTCCTCTTTGTACATCTGGTAGAATTCAGCTGTAAACTCATCTGGACCTGGACTTTTTTTTGTTGATAGGCTATTAACTGCTGCCTCTACTTCAGCCCTTGTTATTGGTCTATTCAGGGATTCAACTTCTTTCTGGTTTAGTCTTGGGATGGTGTAAGTGTCCAGAAATTTATCCATTTCTTCCAGATTTACTGGGTTATGTGCTGCATAGAGTTGTTTGTAGTAATCTCTGATGGTAGTTTGTATTTCTGTGGAATCAGTAGTGATAGCCCCTGTATTGTTTCTTATTGCATTATTCGATCCTTCTCTCTTTTCTTTTTTGTTAGTCTGGCTATCAGTCTATCTCTTTTGTTCATATTTGCAAAAAAACAGCTTCTGGATTTATTGATTTTTTGAAATTTTTTTGGTGTGTCTATGTCCTTCAGTTCTGCTCTAATCTTAGTTATTTTTTTTGTCTTCTGCTAGCTTTTGAATTTGTTTGATCTTGCTCCTCTGGTTTTTAAAATTGTGACGATATGGTGTTGTATTTAGATTTTTCCTCGCTTCTCATATGGGCATTTAGTGCTATAAATTTCTTTCTAGATATTGCTTTAAATGTGTTCCAGAGATTCTGGTACATTGTGTGTTTGTTCTCATTGGTTTTGAAGAACATCTTTATTTCTGCCTTCATTTCTTTATTTATCCAGTAGCCATTCAGGAGCAGGTGGTTCTGTTTCCATGTAGTTGTTTGGTTTTGAGTGAGTTTCTTAATTCTGAGTTTGAATTTGATTGCACTGTGGTCTGAAAGACTGGTTGTTATGATTTCTGTTGTTTTGCATTTGCTGAGGAGTGATTTACTTCTAATTATGTGGTCAGTTTTAGAGTAAGTACGATGTGGCCCTGAGAAGAATGTATATGCTGTGGATTTGAGATGGAGAGTTCTGTAGATGTCTATTAGGTCCACCTGGTCCAGATCTGAGTTCAAGTCCTAGATATCCTTGTTAATATTCTGCCTCATTGATTTGTCTAATATTGACATTGGGGTGTTAAAGTCTCCCATTATTATTGTGTGGGAGTCTAAGTCTCTTTGTAGATCGTTTAGAACTTGCTTTATGTATCTGGTGTTCCTGTATTGGGTGCATATATATTTAGAATAGTTAGCTCTTCTTGTTGCATTGATCTTTTTATCATTATGTAATGTGCTTATCTCTTTTGATCTTTGTTGATTTAAAGTCCATTTTATCAGATACTAGGTTTGCAACCCCTGCTTTTTTTGCTCTCCATTTGCTTAGTGAATCTTCCTCCATCCCTTTATTTTGAGTCCATGCATGTCTTTGCATGTGAGATGGGTCTCCTGAATACAGCACACCGATGGATCTTGACTTTTTATCCAATTTGCCAGTCTGTGTGTTTTGATTGTGGCATTTAGGCCATTAACATTTAAGGTTAATATTGTTATGTATGAATTTGAGCCTGCCATTTTGATACTAACTGGTTGTTTTGCCCATTAGTTGATGCAATTTCTTCATTATGTTGATGGTCTTTACCATTTGGTACATTTTTGTGGTGGCTAGTACTGATTGTTTCTTTACACGTTTAGTGCTTCCTTCAGGTGCTCTTGCAAGGCAGGGCTTGTGGTGATGAAATTTCTCAACAATTGCTTGTCTGTGAAGAATTTTGTTTCACCTTCACTTATAAAGCTTAATTTGGCTGAATAGGAAATTCTGGGTTGTATGATGTTGAATATTGGCTCCCCAATATTCAACTCTGTTCTGGCTGAGAGATCCACTTGAGTCTGATAGGCTTCCCTTTGTGGGTAACCGGATCTTTCTCTCTGGTTGCCCTTAGCATCTTTTTCCTTCATTTCAAACCTGGTTAATCTGACAAGTATTTGCCTTGGGGTTGCTCTTCTTGAGGAATATCTTTGTGGTGTTCTCTTTATTACCTGGATTTGAATGTTGGCCTGCCTTGCTAGGTTGTGGAAGTTCTCCTGGATAATATCCTGAGGAGTGTTTTCCAGCTTGGATTCATTCTCCCCATCACATTCAGGTATAACAATCAAACGTAGATTAGGTCTTTTCACATAATTCCATGTTTCTGGGAGGCTTTGTTCATTTCTTTCACTCTTTTTTCTCTAATCTTGCCTTCTTATTTTACTTCATTGAGCTGATCTTCAGTCTCTGATATCCTTTCTTCTGATTGACTGATACAGCTATTGAAACTTGTGTGTGCTTTGTGAAGTTCTTGTGTTGTATTTTTGAGCTCCATCAAGTCATTTATATTCTTCTCTAAGCTGATTATTCTAGTTAGTGTTTCACCTAATCTTTTTTTAAAGGTTCTTAGTTTCTTTGCATTGGGTTAGAACATGTTCTTTTAACTCAGGGAAGTTTATTACCCACCTTCTAAAGTCTCCTTCTGTCAGTTTGTCAAACTCATTCTCCATTCAGTTTTGTTCCGTTGCTGGTGAGGAGTTGTGATATCTTGGAGGAGGAGAGGCCATTCTAGGTTTTAGTGATTTCAGCATTTTTGCACTGTTTTCTTCCCATCTTTGTGGATTTGTCTACTTTTGTTCTTTGAAGTTGGTGACTTTTGGATGGAGCCTCTGAGTGGATGTACTTTCTATTGATGTTGAAGTTATTTCTTTCTGTTTTTTAGTTTTCTTTCTAACAGTCAGGCCCCTCTGCTGAAGGACTGCTGGAGGTCCACTCCAGATCCTGCTTGCCTGGGAATCACCCATGGGGGCTGCAGAACAGCAAGGATTTCTGCCTGTTGTTTCCACTGGTAGCTTCATCCCAGAAGGGTACCCACCAGTTGTCAGTCAGGGCTCTCCTGTATGAGGTCTTTTTGGATATATGGCAGTCAGGGAGCCTCTTGAGTGTTTGAGTGGGAATTGGAGGAGTAACAAGAAAGTTATATAATGATGTAATTCCTTATTTTTCAGAGTAGGGGGTTGTAGCTATTCACTTACATGGAAAAATGAAGAAATGTAGTTAATCCTGCATTAGAAAAAAAATGTTAAAGACGAGAAGGTGTAATTTATTTTGAATTTTTTAATTGAAACATAAAAAAATTAAAGTCAAGCTTTCTTTGGTTATTTGGAAATTATAATGCTTATACCCAAATTCTGAAAGGCAAATGACACCTACATACCTGCCATTTTAATTTCAGTCTATATTTCTTAGAAAGCCACAGATCCATGATTCAAATGGAGACAGACATGCTGAGTTCAAAGCATGTACTGAGCTTCAAGTCTTCACTGTTTAACAAAGAAAGCATTAATATAAATCAAATATTCCATTCATAATATAGAAAAAGAAAAAGCTAAGAAATAGAAATACATGAAAAACAGGAGAGGAAAAACGATGTCCTAAAGATTTTTTAAATGAATGAATAATGAACGTAACAAAATAGTTCTGACAAATAATCAAAATATGAAACATATATGCTTCCAGTAAGTTGTTTTACTTTTTTTTTTTTTTGTAAAGTGAAAATACAAGTATACATAACTAGGAACAAAAAATGGAACAGATGAAATATATTATTAACAGATAAAAGGAGGGCCCAGGCTTCTCCTGGCTAACAAAGGGTGAGGACTTTCCAAGGCTCCACCCTAGTGGGCAGGTTGGTTGGAGTTTCTCCAGGAATGCCCTCCCACCCAGCTGTCTCATTCCCTCCTGTAAAGAAGTACATCTCACTGCGATTAGATTAAGGATAAAAAAAGATAAAATATATTATTTTATATTATTAAATTATATGTAACAAATAAAATTAAAAATAAAAACATTTTAAACAGATATCTATTAAGCAGATAAAATATATAACAGAAATTATATTATTTTAAATTATGATACATAAACTCTGAGAAAGCATGAAGGAATTTAATCACAGAGACTGCAATGCATTACCTTGTAAGTCAGGCCAAGCAAATATAGAAATAACTTGAAAGTGAGACATGAATTAAGTACCATGGCAGTAACAAAAATAAGTAAAGCCAGTTATATAAAGAAGGAAAAACAGGATGTTTCACTAACACAGAAGGTGATTAATGAGAAATTTTCGAGAAGTAGGCAATCAGTAAATCAGTGATACAGTGACATCAGGCACAATGGATTTTGCGTAGATAGGAAGCCAAATAGTCCCTTTCATACAGTCTCTGAAATAGCTATCAATTAAGAAGTGACTGGATGACCAAAGTTTGTCAACCAAAAAAGCAGGTCAATATGAAACACAGAGGAAGTAAAAAGGAAAGGGGCAAAAAAAAAAAAAAAAAAAAAAAAAAAAAAAAAAAAAAAAAAAAAAAAAANAAAAAAAAAAAAAAAAAAAAAAAAAAAAAAAAAAAGACTGAGAAGGAAATAGAACAAATACATTCTGGCTTCCTCTGAGGCAACATCTCACACCATTATCTATCACAGACAGATATCAACTTAGGAGTGATAAGGACCTTAGAGATCATTTTCTGAACCCTCCCTATTTTACTTGTGCTCCTAGGTGAGGACAAGAAAAGTCACACTCCTGAGAAGAAACCTCCAACTCCAGATTTACAGCACATTACACAGCATGTAATTTCCATTACACAGCATGGTCTCTTATTTACTTCAACAAAAGACACTGGGTGATAATCCATGATTTCACCATTTAAAAAAAAATTATTTACAATATTTTTATTTTTTTATGTAATTAAAAAACACTTAGGTTGAAATGAGGTGAGTAGAGGAATGAAAAATCTTAAAAAGAAAGCTGTCTTGTAGAGTCTGCCAAGATGGCCAAATAGGAACAGCTCTGGAGCGCAGTTCCCAGTGAGACTGAAGCAGAAGAGAGTTATCTCCGCATTTCTAACCATGGTACCTGGTTCATCTCAATGGGATGGTTGGACAGTGGGTGTAGCCCAAGGAGGGCAAACCAAGGGAGGGTAGGGTGCTGCCTCACCTGGGAAGTGCAACTAGCTGGAAGACTCTCCCCGTCCTACCCAATGAAGGCCACTAGGTACTTTTCCTGGCCACTCTGGCACTCTAGTTCAGTTATTGCGCTTCTCCCATGGTATTTACAGCTGACAGACCAGGAGATTTCTGCCAGGCCAACAAGCTACTCTCTCAATCAGTCACATATTTATTTTTCAGTTATTTTATTGGTTGCCTATTTTAATACATGGTTGAATTAACCATCTATTTCTTGATCAATTAACTGTAGGCAGACTCTCTTGATTGCCCTATTAGATGAAAGAATGAGTACCTCTATGGCGCTCACCGCAACTCCCAACTTCCCATCTCCCCACCTCCATCCTCCTTGTTATGACTGTTAATTATTTTATTTATGTTTATATCATTTACATCTTATTATATAAGTCATGCTGTCTCTACAGATTCGTTGTAAATATTTTAGCAACAAGGATATCAAACTGTTGACTATATAGATATCAGTTACTAAAGAACGAGGAAGGGTTTTGAAGCCATAGAGTGGAGAGGTAATCTTATTTTACTAAGTTTGGCTTCTTGAATGAGAACCATGATTTATTAAAGTTGAGGCATGGAGGTAAACATTGTATTTAAATTATCTAATATATTATTATTTGTTCATCTTCTCACTACAATGGTTCAGATTTTTTACCATGCTTTTTGTTGTAGGGAATTCATTCTCTTCTTTAAGACTGTCTTCTCAAAGATTCTGATATGCATTTCTATGTGGATCACGTTCCTTCTCATCCTGATATACACTCATTTTTCTAAGGTTTCAATGTAATTCTGGGTTTGGTATGCTATTTTCTTCATCTCAGTACTTATATTGTCTTCTTTCTTCTGTTTCTTGTTTTAATTTTGCTAAACAATATACTTTAATAATTATTTAAAGAAAGTGTGAGTTTTCTGAATCTTTGAAAGTTTGAAAACGTTACTATTTTACCAGTGTATTTGGGTAGCAGCCTGGCTAGTCTCAAAATTATTTACTTTTCTTGGCTTAATATTCTTTGTTTTTCCTCAAAACTTTCATGGCATTTTCCCAGTTTCTTCTACCCAGTATTATTGATAAGAAGTTTTATGCGATCCTGAGTCTCAGTGCTTTGAAAATTATCCACGTTTTTCCGTTCTGAAATCTTGTCTAACTTTTTTTTCTTGGGGGTTCAGAAATTTCTAGAGGCTCTGCATAAGAAAAGTTCATTGAAAACCTTTACAACAATTTATAGACTTCACTTTTTAGAATACTTTTAAATTTATGGAAAGATTGAGCACATAGTACAGAGAGTTTCCATATATACCCACCCTATAGACTCTATTTCTTGTATTAGTAATACGTTACATTAGTATATTTGTTATGTTTAATGAATCAATCAGTACATTATTAACTGAAGTCCATAATTTATTCATCTCTCATTTCTTATTAACTGACTTTTTTTCTGTCTCAAGACCTTATATAGGTTGTTGCATGTAGTTGTCACATTTTAGACTCCTCTTGGCTGTGAGTTTCTCAAACTTTCCTTGTCTTTGATGACCTTGGCAATTTTCCAGAGTACTGGTCAGGTATATTGTAGGATGCCCATTTATTGGATTAAAAAAGTTTCCTAATGAATAGACTGGGGTTATAAGACTTGGGCAGGAAGATCATAGAAGTAAAGTGTCATTTTCTTTACATCATATCATATGCACACAGTGTGAACATGATTTATGACTGCTGATGTGGACCTTGATAATCAGATTGAAGCAGTGTGTTTTCAGGTTTCTCCATTTTAAAGTTATTATTTTCTTCACTTTTTTGCACTACACTCTTTACAAGGAGGTCACTATGCGCAGCATGTCCCTAAGGGATGCAGAGGTTTGCTCCTCCTCGTTTAGAGTAGAATAACTACTTAGATTTATTTGGAATTTTTCTGCAAGGGAATTTTGTCCTTTTCTTCACATTTATTTATTCTGCCATTTATTTAAACCAATACAGATGCAGGGATTTCTTTTTTACATTTTGGGTTATAATTTTTTATTTTTTTTTTTATGTGTGTGTGTGTGTGTGTGTGTGTGTGTGTGTGTGTGTGTGTACATATATATATATATTAGTATTGCCTCATATTTATTTTATACTTTGGGTTATAACCCAATGCTACTTTACTTTGTTGTTCAAATTGTTCTGGCTTTGGCCAATTGGAAAAGCTTTCAATTGGCTTCTGTGGCTGTTTGACATACCCTCATCAATGTAGTTTGCCTTTTTTTTTCCCTGAGTACTTTTTTACTTCTGTCATCACAAGAACTCACTTTGTTTACTTCCTGCTGCCGTGCTAGAATCAGCAATTGCTCTAAGAAACAAGGATTCCTTTTACTGAAAATGGCAGTAGGACTAAAATTTGGGTCTTAGCTGTGATAATTGATACTGAGTGTCATTGTTTCTAGGGCCTCTGCTGACAGACTATAGAAATATGTGTGCATAGTAACCCATGTGTATATACTCATGTATCTATTTCTATATCTAACTATCTATATTTATAGTAATAAAACCAGTTTTTACTGATGGCTACAACTCTAATACATTACTACCTGAATCATCATAGCCTCCTTCCCTTACTTATCTATGAATCCTCACTCCAGCAGCAAGGAGCCTGGAACCCACCAGCTACTATCCATTTGCCTAATTGTTCAATTCCAATTACAGGTATAGCAATATCAGAATTGTTGACCTGTACATCTGTGTTATGCAGCACTTTTCCCCTACCTGCTTTGGTGAGGTTATTTTCTCCATTTGTAATAGATACATTTGTTGCATTTTGCATTTGATCATGAATTATTCTTATCAAAAGAGGGTTGTTGAAGACCCCCCCAAATAATAATAGATTTATTTCTCCCTGCAGTTCTATCAATTTTTGCTTATGCATTTTGATGCTCAGTTTTTGATATATACACATTAAGGATTATTATGTCTTCCTGGAAAATTTTCCTTGTTTTGAAGTCTATTCTCTCTGAAATTAATGGTTATATTCCAGGTTTTTTTGATTAGGATTAGTGTTATATATCTTTCTCCATCTCTTTTTATTTTACTTGTTTCTGACTTTATATTTAAAGTTGATTTCTTGCAGACAATGGATAGTTTGGTCTTGTTTTTGTTTTTTTTTAAATCTTCTCTTGACTCTGACACCTCCTGGTTTTAAATTGGCTATAATTTAGACTGTTCACATTTAAAGTGGCTTTTTAAGTATATGTGGATTAATATCTACCATGTTTGCAATATTTCTTCTATTTGTTTCACTTTTTCTTTGTTTATTTACTTATTTAATCTTTTCTTCTTTTTCTGCCATCTCTGGTTTTAATGAAGCATTTTATATTATTCCATTTTATTTCCTTTCTTAGTTTATCATTTGCACTTTTAAAATATTTTAGTGATTGCTGTAAAGTTAGCAGTATACATTATAAAGTAATCTAAGTCTATTTTCAGATAGCACCATTTTGCTCTTTACATGTTAGGGCTGATTCTAGAAGTCATTTAAAAAAATTCTTATGAAAATGTTTTCATTTTTCTTCTTGGTGATCTCTTTCAATTTAAATATTTGTGTTGTATTTTCTCAGTTAGAAAAACTGTGTCTGATTTGTTTTTCTTTTGTTATTTCCTTCCATTTTTTTTGTTTTCCCCTTTTGGAACTTTTCTTAGGTGAAAACTGAACCTCCATGACTGATCCTCTAGGTGGCTTACGTTTGTGTGTGTGTGTGTGTGTGTGTGTGTGTGTGTTGGTCTTGGTCATCTCTGAATGAAAGACTTATCACCATAACAAAGCCCTTCTTACTTTGCTATTATCAAGATTTTCTTTTCATTGCAGGAAGTGGGCAGAGAAGTGACATGTAGTCTTACTGCAGTAGTCTTACTGTCTTTTCCTTGCCTTGTAGTCTTATTACATGTAGTCTTACTGTCTTTTCCTTGCCTCCATACTGTAACATAAATTAGGTGCCATCTCTTGAAGAGAGAAGTATCAGATAATTTATTGGATATATTAAAACCACTACATTATTTCTAACAGCTTTTTTGTAATTCTTTAGGATTTTTTATTTATATTATCCCATAATAAACAAATAAGGAGATATACTTCCCCCTCCCTTCCAATCTGTATTCCTTTTGTTTTATTGCCTTGCCTTATTATACAACCTAAGAACTCCAGTAAAAATTCTTCAAAACATATTGAAATTAATTTACTACGAAGCACTTAAAGGACTCAACTTTCACTGTTTGCCTTTTTTTTTTTTTTTTTTTTTTACAAGTATAGTGTTTCTCTAGTTTATTCATTTAGCAATTTATTCATCATCAACAACAACAACAATTGTATAATCAACTCTATGTCAAAGACAGTACTTGTGCTGGGTATACTGTGCAATCAATACCAAGAATATCCTTTTTCTCGCAAAACTAAAAATCTATCACACGAAGCAGACATTAGGCCAATAGTTATAAAAATATAATAGTAGTCACTACAAGACCGGCAGATGTGGTCAGGCCACATGGACTGGCAATATTTATTTTAGAGTATGGAGGCAGTGAGAAGACAGTAAGACTACATGCCTTTTGGTCACTTCTCTGCCCACTTTCTGCAATGAAAAGAAAGTCTTGCTAATAGCAAAGAAGGGCTTTCCTATGGTGATAACTTTAAGAGTTTTATTTAGATTACTTCATTTTTAAAGAGGCTTTTTCTCTGGCATCAGCATGGTGGCAAAACACTATTTCAAACTTGAGAGTAGGGAAGAACAGTATGGTGGCTGATACATGCAGGGATCCTTCAGACAGTTTATGAGTTAGATTCCTCTGTTTCTTCCTCTTAATTTGTATTTCTGTGCACTCTGACCAAAGGTGCTAAGTGTATATCTCAGGGCTTTGTTGTGAAGATTAAGTGATATAATAATGGAAAACCCACCCCATGTTGCTCACACTCAGTATGTACTTAACTGCTGAAGTTAGTGAAGGTACAGATGTACCCCATGCAAGGGAAGAAAAATTTGGTGCCATCTCTTGAAAAGAAGAGCATCAGGTAATTTATGGATATATTAAAAACACTGCATTATTTCTAACAACTTTTTTTTGATAATTTGTTAGGATTTTTTATGTATATTATCCCATAATAAGCAAATAAGGAAAAATATTTTCCCCTCCCTTCCGATCTATATCCCTTTTGTTTTATTGCTTTGCCTTATTATACAACCGAAGACCTCCAGTAAAGTTCTTCAAAACATATTGAAATTAATTTACTATGAAGTACTTAAAGCACTAAACTTTCACTATTTGCTTTTTTTTTTGCTTTGTTTTGAGACTGGGTCTTGCTGTTGCCCAGGCTGGAGTGCAGTAGCACGATCTCTGCTACGATGTTCTGCAACCGCCACCTCCCAGGTTCAAGTGATTCTAGTGCCTCAGCCTCCTGAGTAGCTGTGACCACAGGTGTGCACCACCACATCTGGCTGATTTTTGTATTTTCAGTAGAGATGGGGTTTCACCATGTGGGCCAGGCTGATCTTGAACTCCTGGCCTCAGGAGATCAACCCACCTTGGCCTCCCAGGTCCTGGGATTACAGGTGTGAGCCAACACCCCTGGCCAATTTGCTTTTTTTTTTTGAAATGGAGACTTGCTGTGTCACCAGACTGGAGGGCAATGGCGTGACCTCACCTAACTGCAATCTCCACCTCCTGGGTTCAGGTGATTCTCCTTCCCCAGTCTCCTGAGTAGCTGGAACTACAGGCATGTGCCACCATGCCCAGCTAATTTTTGTGTTTTTAGTAGTGACTGGGTTTCAACATGTTGCCCAGGATGGTCTCCATCTCTTGACCTTGTGATCTGCCTGCCTCAGCCTCCCAGAGTGCTGGGATTATGGGCATGAGCCACCATCGTGCCTGGCCCCATCTGCATTTTTAAAAATACAATGTCACATGTTATGAGTATGCCAAGTTTTATTATTTTATTTCTCTCAGGAATAATCAGTAAACATTTCCATTACTCTGTGATGCAAGTAATTAATAAAATCTCCCTATACTGACTGCTGAAGGGAATTTTGTACTTTAATTGTTCATTCATTCTTTCACAAGTATAGTGTTTCTCTAGTTTATTCATTTAGCAATTCATTCAACAACAACAACAATTTGTATGATCAACTGTATGTCAAAGACAATATTGGTGCTGGGTATACCGCACAACCAATACCAAGAATATCCTTTATCTCACCAAACTGAAAATCTATCACATGAAGCAGACATTAGGCCAATAATTATAAAAATACAATAGTAGTCATTCGTGTGGAAACCTCTATTGCTTTGAGAACATATCAAGGATGGCTAATGAATGGCCTTAGCAGAGGTGGTTTAAAATGTCTCTTTCACTCTGTTCCTCCTGGTCAACCAAAGGTACTTTGAGACATAAGTCCTTGCTGGAGAAAGTTAACTTTAACTTAAGATTGTAAAATTCTGTAATTAATATTACTCAGTGTTTTAAATAGTTCCTTTTTGGTAATAAAGCATTATGAGTAATATTTTGGTTAATATATAATTTTTTCCATACATTCTCTAATTACATTTTCTTCCAATTTAAAGCAATTTTACTTAAGCACAGAATAAAGTGAATTTTATTGACTTCCAAGTGACCTTTACATGGCAAGGGATTTATCTTTTGTTTTTCTGTTAGTTGAGGAATTTTGATTTCGTAATTGTTGGGTGTAATTGATTTCCAAAACAGAGTGGGAAATTTTCCACAGGGAAGACTATTATTCATTGTTAATAAACAGGGAAACTAAGGCATCTAAAAGCTAGAATTCATTAAGGAGTCTTTTTTATTTATAGGTATACATTTGATTATTCCTATTTCTCCTTCAGGTTATGCTGAATAATAAGAAACACCTCTATTTCTGAACAAACTTACCTGAATTTACCTTAAGTTAGAAATTTTAATTGGTATTAGCATAATGAGGTTTATGGCTACTTGATTCTCTAAAGTTAGTGTTCTGCCATTTAGAACAAGAATATTTGAAGAATTTTTGTATTGTGGGGAAAGTAAAACTTTTAATTTACAGTCATTGTTCTTAGTCTTAAAGAAATTTTGTGAAGCAAAAGCATTACTGAATTGAAATGGAATTAAATGAATAGTACTTGATTTATGTTTATAGTGCCTACTGGTCTGCCACAAATAATGACAACATTTACAACTGATAGCACATTTAACGCATGTGTCATGCTGGGATTGGATAGAATTGCTAACACTAAATAATGGCCTTTTTATAAACTTGTGCCTTGATAATAGAGCATATTTTTAAAAAGTACATGACAGGCCACATGATTTTGTGTAAAAGTAGCCCATGAAGAAAACAAAAGGCAACTTCAGTATGGGTCTGAGTTAAAGAAAATGGCGCAGTAAAAGCTCTGATGGGCCATAATAGATAAGGTTGGATCACAAATCCAGCCTGCCTGCCCTCCCTCCTTCCTTCCTTCCTTCCTTCTTTCCTTCCTTCCTTCCTTTCTTCCCCATCTGTGCTTTCTGAGAGGCATTAAAGTATGTCCTAAGATGCTTATGGTCTAAAAGATGATAACTACTCAAGGATACTTACACTTTGGTTACAAAGAGAAAGCTTAAGGTTATTCTAAGTAAAATATTGTATGTGCCACCTAAACAGCCAAAGGCAATAAATATAAAATATATTTATCTATCCATGTACTTTAGTCTCAGATTTAGCAGCAATATGTGCCCTCCATTGGATAAAGTTTTCAGAGAAGAATCCTCAAATGATTCTCAAAAGATATACTATGGCATCATTCTTAATTAGAGCACTTTGGCAAAAAAAAAAAAAAAAAAAAAAAAAAAAAAAAAAAAAAAAAANAAAAGCCACACACAAAAAACAAGGATATATTCCCTTACCCATCATTATTGTCAAGGATAAGGTAGTAAAAGGCATATGTACTTTCCATAGACATTGCTTAAATGTAAAAGAAGTGGGGACTGGGAGGAGGGAGATAGCACCAACAATTATTGAGTGTCTGCTATATTCCAGCCTCTTAAATTAGTATAGTAAGTAATAATGGTTAAACAATCATTGTACTAAGTGATTTATGTAGATTATGTTATTTCATTCCCCATGATATAGCTATCAAGGAAATGCTATTATCTCCAATTTACATGTGGATAAAATGACACCTTGTAAGATTAATCAAATTTACTTGTTTAAAATGTGAATATCTGACTCCAGAGCTCATAACCACTGTATCAGTTTGCATGTGATTGTGTATTCCTTCCTAATTATATACTTTATGAGGTAGATATTATTATTTCCATTTTTAAGATTTGTAAACAGAAACTGAGAAGATAACTTTTCTAAGACCATATGGCCCATAGTGTGTTATTTCATTCTAAACCTAGATCAGTACATTTAGGGTAGGTTGTATAATATGGAGGGAAAACACAGGTATTTAGAAGGATGTTTGAAAGCATGTATTAGAGATAAAGCATATAGATAAAATAATCACAGAGAAGAGGTGTTTGAGGGTAAATATCTCCATATTTCAAGACAATGGGAAGTAGAGAATAATGTAGGAAGAGTTGTTATCTCTTTTCCATCTCCCTAAAAACTTTCTTTCAAGCATAAAGAAGTTCCAGTGGTATCACTTCACGTTCTAGATGCAATTTTGACCAGGATTACTAGTAGGTGCCATTACTGTTTCTTACAGAAGTTCTTCTGTCTGTGCACAGTTGTCGGTCTTCTATGCGTTTTGATAGATAACTGTACTGAGGGCTCACAGTTGAGTATGTTGGTTTTTACCTCTAGTTCCTCTTCTTTTCAGCAATCAGCAAGTAGTAACAAAGATGCAAGTGTTAGATTCAGACTCGAAGGAAGTAGGGTACTGCATGCAGTTTGAACTCAAACCGAAGCTACATGCTCCACCCAAGATTTAGTAGAGCCCTACATTACTAGAGCTTTATCAGACACAAACTTAAATATTATTAAAATGTTACTTTTTCTTTTCTTTCACTAATGTCATTGTACTAATCTCTATCAGAAACCTCCAGACAGACTGAGGGTGAAGGTGGATTAGGAATATAGACAGAGCAGGATTTTATGATTCTTGTGTCCCTGGCTAAAATAACTCGTGTCCCTGTCTAAAATAATATTTATTAATATTGGCAAAAACCCAATATTAACTCAAGTAAAATTAATTTTTGTGACATCTGTCTTAGAAAAGGAGGGGCCAACTGATGAAATAAACCTTAATTCCAAATATTTTGGAAAATACAGATTACTTTTTAAGCAGTTTTCAGTAATTTATATTTTAATTGTTGGGGAAAGAATTGCAAGTTATATGTTGGTATAAATATTGACCTAGTTAACTCTTGTCATCACATTGATCATGTATGTTTCAATAAATTCCAACAAACAAATGTTAAAAGGAATTTTCAAATTAACATGAGAATACTCCTATTTGTGTTTGTTCTCAGGACAGAAGAAGGATTGGTAAGTGGAAATGCAAGAGGCATATTTTTGGGCTCAATAAAAGAAAAATGAAGCAAACAATGGATGGAGTTGCATGGAAAGTGTTGCCAGTTGTGTTCCCTGGGAGCAGCCTCTGGGACAGAGTTTAGTGTTCAGGGAATTATTTGAAAAGTGCCCATGGAATGCATGTGGAAAGCAGGAGAATTAAGTATAATTTTACAGATTTTTAACTGCAGTGAAAAGTCCAGTGGCCCCTCAAAATTGTCTTCAGTTAGGCCAATCATTGGTTGTGAATATTCTGGAGGTGCGTATCTCATGTCTCTGGGTGAGGCAGGTCTATGCCGCTGAGGCAATCCCCAGAGAAGACTGTTTACTACTAGCACACCAACAGCTGGCAATGAGTCCTCCATGAAGAGGATCCAGTGGCATATCATATTCACCACTGATAGTTAATTACTCATGACTGGTTATGTTCAAATACAGCCTTGATGATCATTTACTACAAAAGCTAGAGAATAAATTTCTATATTGAGGACAGATATTGGTGTCCTTTAAATCTCCTTTCAGCTCTAGTTTTCTTTCTTTTTTTTTTCAGTCACTTAACCAGCTTTTTCTTTTTTCTTTTTATTTAAAATTTACTTTAGGTTCTGCGGTACATGTGCAGGTCATGCAGTGACCTATGAGTAAGAACACGCAGTGTTTGGTTTTCTGTTCTTGTGTCAGTTTGCTGTGAATGATGGTTTCCAGATTCATCCAAGTCCCTACAAAGGACATGTACTCATCGTTTTTTATTGCTGTGTAGCATTCCATGGTGTATATGTATCATATTTTCGTTGTCCAGTCTATCATTGATGGGCATTTGGGTTGGTTCCAGGTCTTTGCTATTGTAAACAGTGCTGCAATGAACATATGTGTGCATGTGTCTTTATAGTAGAACAATTTATAATTCTTTGGGTATATACCCAGTAATGGCATTGCTGGGTCAAATGAAATTTCTATTTTTAGATTCCTGAGAAATTGCCACACTGTCTTCCACAATGATTGAGCTAATTTACACTCCCATCAAGTGTGTAAAAGTGTTCCTATTTCTCCACATCCTCTCTAGCATCTGTTGTCTCCAGATTTTTTAATGATCGCCATTCTGCTGGTGTGAGATGGTATCTCAATGTGGTTTTACTTTACATTTCTCTAATGACCAGTGATGATGAGCATTTTTTCATATGTTTGTTGGCCTCATATGTGTCTACTTTTGAAAAGTGTCTGTTCATATCCTTTGCCCACTTTTGAATGGGGTTGTTTGTTTTTTTCTTGGATATCTGTTTTAGCTCTTTGTAGATCCTGGATATTAGGCCTTTGTCAGATGAGTAGGCTGCAAAAATTTTCTCCCATTCTGTTGTTTGCTGGTTTGCTCTAATGATGGCTTCTTTTGCTGTACGGAAGCTCTGAATTTTAATTAGATCCAATTTGTCTATCTTGGCTTTTGTTGCCATTGCTTTTGGTGTTTTAGTCATGAAGACCTTGCCTATGCCTATGTCCTGGATGGTTTTGCCTACATTTTCTTCTGGTGTTTTTATGGTGTTAGATTTTATGTTTAAATCTTTAATCCATCTGGAGTTAATTTTAATGTAAGGTGCCAGGAAGGAGTCCAGTTTCTGCTTTCTGCACATGACTAGCCAGTTTTCTGAACGCCATTTGTTAAATGTGAAATCCTTTCCCCATTGTTTATTTTTGTCAGGTTTGTCAAAGATCAGATGATTGTAGATATGTGGTGTTGCTTCTGCCTTCATTTCATTGTTTATCCGGTTGACACTCAGAAGCAAGTTGTTCAGTTTCCAAGTGGTTGTGCGAATTTGAGTGTGCTTCTTAATCCTGAGTTCTGATCTGATTGCACTGTGGTCTGATAAGACTGTTTGTTATGATTTCCATTCTTTTGCATTTGCTGAGGAGAAATTTGCTTCCAATGGTGTGGTCAGTTTTTGAGTAAGTGCAATGTGGTGCTGAGAAAAAGGTACATTCTGTGGATTTGGGGTGGAACATTCTGTATATGTCTATTAGGTCCACTTGGTCCAGCTCTGCATTCAAGTCCTGGATGTCCTTGTTAATTTTCTGTCTCATTGATCTGTCTAATATTGACAGTGGAGTGTTGAAGCCTTCCACTATTATTGTGTGGGAGTCTAATTCTCATTTTAGATCATTGAGAACTTGCTTTATGTATCTGGGTGGTCCTGTGTTGGGTGCATATATATTTAGGGTAGTTAGCTCTTCTTGTTAGATTGATCCTTTTACCATTATGTAATGCCCTTCTTTGTCTCTTTTGATCTTTGTTGGTTTGAAGTCCATTTTATCAGAGACTAGGATTGCAACCCCTGCTTTTTTTTGTTCTTCATTTGCTTGGTAAATCTTCTTACATCCCTTTATTTTGAATCTATGTGTGTCTTTGTATGTGAGATGGGTTTCCTGAATACAGCACAGCAATGGGTCTTGACTTTTTATCCAGTTAGCCAGTATGTGTCTTTTGATTGGGGCATTTATGCCATTTACATTCAATGTTAATATTGTTATGTGTGAATTTGATCCTGCCACTTTGTTAGTGGATGGTTTTATTGCCTGTTAGTTGACTCATTTTCTTCATTGCACTTTTGGTCTTTGCCATTTGGTATGCTTTTGCAGTGGCTGGTACTTGTTCCTTTCTATGCTTAGTGTTTCTTTCAGGAGCTCTCGTAGGGCAGGACTGGTGGTGATGAAATCTCTCAGTAATTGCTTGTTCATAAAGGATTTTATTTCTCCTTCACTTATGAAGCTTAATTTGGCTGGATATGAGATTCTAGGTTGAAAGTTCTTTTCTTTAAGGATGTTGAGTATTGGCCCCCACTCTCTCTGGCTTGTAGCATTTCTGCTGAGAGATCTGCTGTGAGTCTGATGGGCTTCCCTTTGTGGGTAACCCCACCTTTCTCTGGCTGCCCTTAGCATTTTTTCCTACATTTCAACTCTGGTGAATCTGACGATTATGTGCCTTGGGGTTGCTCTTCTTGAGAAATATCTTTGTGGTGTTCTCTGTATTTCTTGGATTTGAATGTTGGCCTGCCTTGCTAGGCTTGGGATGTTATCCTGGAGCATGTGTTCCAGCTTGGATTCATTCTCCCCATCATATTCAGGTACACTGCTCAAGCATAGATTAGGTCTTTTCACATAATGCCATATTTCTTGGAGGCTTTGTTCATTTCTTTTCACTCTTTTTTCTCTT
>NW_016107874.1:620473-623099 GCF_001604975.1 Cebus imitator | reverse complement strand
ATCCATTTGGCTATTAAAACTTTTGTTTGCTTCACATAGTTCTCATGCTGTGTTTTTCAACTCCACCAAGTCGTTTATGTTCTTCTCTAGGCTGGTTAGTCTAGTTAGGATTTTGTCTAACCTTTCTTCAAAGATTTTGGTTTCTTTGCATTGAGTTGGAACGTGTTCCTTTAGCTCAGAAAAGTTTGTTATTATCCACCTTCTGAAGCCTGTTTCTGTCAATTTTTTGCACTATTTCTGGGTCATATTGTGTTCCCATGTTGTTGAGGAGTTGTGATACCTTGAAGGAGAAGAGGTGTTCTGGTCTTTGATAGTTTCATGTTTTTTGCACTGTTTTTTTTTTTCCCCCCCATCTTCGTATATTTACCTGTCTGCAATCTCAGGGAGGCTGCTTCATGAGGTCACTTGTCTGCCTGTCAAGGAACTACTGGGTTTCTAGGGACTCTTTCAGGTTGCTAGGTAAGCTTCCTGTGTCTTTTTTGTTTACACTGGTAGATTAGGCCCACCTCTTCTGCTGACCTGGAGGCAGTGCAGGGAGGTCAAGAACACTGTCCATTGCTACATAGGATTCTTGTGTTTTTTGTTAAAAGATGAAGCCTAGTCCCACCCCTTTAATGGTTGGTTATTTCTTTCCTCCACAGGGCTGGATAATTCAGAGTTCAGCTCATATTGTGGCAATGGCCGCATAACCAACTAGAGTTAGTGCTTCAGCCCTCTGGATTTTGTGGGGGATGGTATGGACCCACCCAGCCACAACGCCTGTCTTCCTACTTTCAGCTCCCTCTCTGGTCTTTGGGGAGAGGCCCACCCAACTGCTCTGTCTGTCTTCCCACGTTCAGCTCCCTCTCTCTCCAGGCAGGGGGAGGGGGCAATAGCTCAGTCTGCAGGCTCTCCTGGCTGGCTTATGGGCTTAGGTGTTTGCTTAGATCTGTATGCCAATCTGGCACACTATCCTGCATTATTATTCAACTCTGTGCTTGCAATTCCTGGCACTTGACTGGCTAAGATCCCTTGTTCTGTGTATTCCTGAGGCTTTGGGGAAGCGCTGTATCTGGACTGCAGTGACAGAGGGGGAACCTCCAACTCTCCGGTCAGATGCACTTTCTGGGTGAAGCAGCACCACTCCCAGCCTCATTCTGCCCTGCCTGGGCTTTGCTCACCAACAGAACACACCCGTTGAAATGCACCTGGTACCTCAGTTGGAGCTAGGAGATCTCTGGATTTCTGTGTCTTTCTTGCTGGGTGTTGTGCACCGGAGTTGTGTCTATTTGGCCATCTTGACTTCCTGTGCCATTTTCAGCTCTAGTTTTCTGTGAGCCAATAAAAATGGAATGTCTTTACATCGTGGTATTAATCTAGCCTCATTAACTTATGAATGGAGATCAAACACAATGAGACATAAAAATTTAAAATAAGAAAGGAGAAAAAAACTGTTGAACTTATTTCTTATTTTAGTACTTCTTTTACACCAGGCATTAAGTAGGATCAATCAAAGGGGACCATATACCATAATGAAATTTGTGAACATTAAGAAGACCATTGAGAAAATAAAGGAGTGAATTTTTGACATTTTTTTCAGAATATGTTTTATTTAACTTTTTACCGTGTAGTGTAATACATTCTGCATAATCTTGTAAAAAAAATTTTTAAAGTGAATTAAAAATTTAAAAAGCGAGGAAATTTATTTTCTTAAGTATATCAGTTAATACCATTCCCTCCTTGAAGATGGAAACAAACTTGCAAATAAGGAGGACATTGACTCCTGATTGTTGAGAGACCTAACATCCTTGTACTTCTTTCAAAAGATGGAGGTAAAACAGGTTGGCACCATATATAAAGGTGAGATTAAAAAGTCTCACATATTTATTTCTTCTAAGCCTCCTAACATGGTCAGAGAAATACATACATAGTATGAATGTTTAATAGGGATATTACCAAAACACTTAAAAAGGCAAGTATTTAATTTTTTGTTGATGAGAAAATATTTCTCATGAATTGTGATCAAGTCATTGGCAACTGCTTTCTTTGATGATTTGCAGTCTGATTAAGAATTAGAGAGCTCCTCACTTTGAGGAGTATATCTACTTTTAACTAAATCCATAGCCTATGCATTATTCTCAGTCAGGACCACAGGCAAGTCTGTTTTCACTTTCCCTTTCTTGTCATAGACAGGATCATCTGTAGAATTCTAGGCTGATGGAACTGGCTTATTCAGTGCAGAGCAGGATAGTAGCTAATTTGAAGTGATTAAACAGTGGGGATTGAATTAGGTGTTTTCTGAAAACTTCCGACACCACTGGCTTTCATTTTAGTGCTTCCTTTCCTAGCACACTTCTTTTTTTTTTCCGTTTATTTATTTTATGGCATTTTAGGTTTTGGGGTACATGTGAAGAACATGCAAGATTGTTGCATAGGTACACACGTGGCAGTGTGATTTGCTGCCTTCCTCCCCATCACCTACCTCTGGCATCTCTTCCCTTGCTATCTGTCCCCAACTCTCCACCCCCCATTGTCCCTCCCCTATTTCCCCCCAACTGACCCCAGTGTGTAGTGCTCCCCTCCCTGTGTCCATGTGTTCTCATTGTTCAACACCCGCCTGTGAGTGAGAACATGCGGTGTTTGATCT
>NW_016107874.1:614450-615738 GCF_001604975.1 Cebus imitator | reverse complement strand
GGGGCAAAGCAGCGGCGCTGGCCGGCGCTGGCCGGCACAGCCGCGCTGGCCGAAACAGCCGCGCTGGTGACCGTGGAGCACCTCTGCCCGGGAATTTCCTAGTCTGTGGGCAATAAAAACACGGCGTCCACTCACCCTCTGCGCTTTCACTGGGAGCTGCAATCCTGAGCTGTTCCTAAACGGCCATCTTGGATCCACCCCCTCGATACAAGACTTTAGTAAACTTCAGTAAAATCTCCCCTCCAAGTTTAGATGTATTTATACTCAGTTCTACTTTATGTTAAATAACCTTTTCTCTGAATCCTTGCTTCTGAATAATGACTTCTCTCATTCTTGTTAAAATTTGCTAATTTTATAATCAAAATTTGATGACTTGTTTTATAATATATAGTTATTTAATACATAGTATTGAATACAGTCACACACTGCATAACACTTTGATCAACGATGGATGGCCCATATGACACTGTCTCATAAGATTATAATAGAACTGAAAAATTCCTGTCACCTAGTGATATAGCTGTCATAATGTTATAGTGCAACACATTGCTCAAATGTTTTTGGTGATGCTATATAAACAAACCTACTATGTTGCTAGCCATACAAAAGTATAGCACCTACAATTATGTATGTACATAATACTTGATAATAATAGTGAATAACTATATCGCTGGTTTATTTAGCATAAATATTTTAGGTTGTGTTTCTTTTACTTATATAAAATAAAAGTTAAGTGTAAAACAGCCTCAGACAGGTTCTTTATAAGGTATTCCACACTAGGTCTTAGCCAAAAGTCCAGGAAGTGATGGGAAGTATTCTGGAAGAAGGCATTGTTATCTTAAGAGATGATAGCTCCATGTGTATTATTGTCCTGGAAGACTTTCTAGTGTGAGAAGATATGGAGGTGGAAGACAGTGATACTGAGATTCTGACACTGTTTAGGCCTAGGATAATGTGTGTGTTTGTGTTTTATATTAACAAAAATGTTTAAAAAGTAAAAATAAAGATAAAAATATTTTAAAATAGAAAAAAGCTTAAATAATAAAGATATTAAGGGGGACGATCCAAGATGGCCATTTAGGAACAGCTTAGGATTGCAGCTCCCAGTGAAAGTGCAGAGGGTGAGTGGACGCCGCATTTTTATTGCCCACAGACTAGGAAATTCCCGGGCGGAGGTGCTCCACGGTCGCCAGCGCGGCTGTGCCGGCCAGCGCCGCTGCTTTGCCCCGCGCGGCTGCTTTGTCGGCGCCCCGGAGCCGCGGTTCTCCGTACAAAATACACCGGTCCG
>NW_016107874.1:549965-608970 GCF_001604975.1 Cebus imitator | reverse complement strand
TTGGGGGGAAATAGGGGAGGGACAGTTGGGGGTGGGGAGCTGGGGAGAAATAGCAAGGGGAGAAATGCCAGATGTAGGCGATGGGGAGGAAGGCAGCAAATCACACTGCCATGTGTATACCTATGCAACAATTTTGCATGTTCTTCACATGTACCCTCAAACCTAAAATGCAATAAAATAAATGGAAAAAAAAGATATTAAGAATGAAAATATTTTTGTACAGCTGTACAATGTCTTTGTCTTTTAAGTTAAGTGTTATTACAAAAGAGACAAAAGTGAAAAAAAAAAATCAGTAAGTTTCTAAAATGAAAAAGCTATCAAAGATCGGGGGATCTGGCAAGATGGCTGAATAGGCACAAATCCAGTCTGCAGCTCCCAGTGAGACAAACAACAGAAGGTGGGTGATTCTGCATTTCCAATTCAGGTTTACTGTTCATCATATTGGGACTGGTTAGGCAGTGGGTGCAGCCCATGGAGGGTGAGGAGAAGCAGTGTGGGGCATTGCCTCACCTGGGAAGTGCAAGGAGCAGGGGGCCTCACTTCTCCAGCCAAGAGAAGCTTTAAGGGACTATGCTATCTGGCCCAGATACTATGCTTTTCCTACAGTCTTTGTAATCTGCAGATCAGGAGATTCCCTCATTTCCCTACACCACCATGGCCCTGGGTTTCAAGCACAAAACTGGGTGTCTGTTTGGGCAGATGCCGAGCTAGTCCCAGGAGTTTTTTTTTTTTTCTTTTCTTTTTGTACCTCAGTGGCACCTGGAATCCCAGTGAGACAGGACAGTTCACTGCTTTGGAAAAGGAGCTGAAGAAAGGGAGCCAAGTGGTTTTGCTTCGTGGGTCCCAGTCCCATGGAGTCCAGCAAGCCAAAAACCACTGGCTTGAAATTCTTGCTGCCAGCACAGCAGTCTGAAGTTTTTCTGGAATGATTGAGCTTGGTGGGGAGAGGGGCATCCACCATTACTGAGGCTTGAGTAGGCAGTTTCCTCCTGACAGTGCTAAGGAAGCCTGGAATTTCAGACTGGGTAGAACTCAACACAGCATGGCAAAGTGGTTGTGGGCAGACTGCCTCTCTAGATTCCTCCTCACTGGGCAGGGCATCTCTGAAAAAATGGCAGCAGTCCTAGTCAGGGGCTTATAAATAAAAATCCCATCTCCCTGGGGCAGAGCACTTGGGGGAAGGGGTGGCTGTGGGTACAGCTTCAGTGGACTTAAACTTTCCTGCCTGCCAGCTTGGAAGACAGCAGCAGATACTGACAAAGAGAGTTCTCCCAGCACGGTGCTTGAGCTCTGCTAAGGGACGAACTACCTTCTCAAGTGCATATTGACCCCTGTGCCTCCTGACTGGGGGAGACCTCCCAACAAGAGTTTACAGATATGTCAGAGAGGATAGCTGTGGCTGGCCTCAGAATGGTGCCCCTCTGGGATGAAGCTTCTAGAGGAAGGAGTAGGCAACAACCTTTACTGTTCTTCAGCCTCCGCTGGTGCTACCTAAGCAAATAGGTTCTGGAGTGGACCTCCAGCAAATTGCAACAGACCTGCAGAAGAGGGGACTGACTGTTAGAAGATAAAGTAATAAACAGAAAGCAATAACATCAAAATCAACATCAACAAAAAGGACACCCACACAAAAACCCCATCCAAAGGTCATCAGCCTCAAAGATCAAAGGTAGATAAATCAGTGAAAATGAGGGAAAAACAGCACAAAACTGCTGAAGATTCCAAAAAACAGAGTGCCTCTTCTCCTCCAAATGACTGCAACTCCTCTCCAGCAAGGGAACCAAAACTGGATGGAGAATGATTTTGACGAATTAACCGAGGTAGGCTTCAGAAGGTGGGTAATAACAAACTCCTCTGAGCTAAAGGAGCATGTTCTAACCCAATGCAAGGAAGCTAACAACCTTGGTAAAAGGTTACAGGAACTGCAAACTAGAATAACCAGTTTAGAAAAGAATATGAATGACCTCATGGAGTTGAAAAACACAGCATGAGAACTTCATGAAGCAAACACAAGTATCAGTAGTTGAATTGATCAAGCAGAAGGATATCAGAGATTGAAGATCAGCTTGTTGTAATGAGGTGTGAAGACAAGATTAGAGAAAAAAGAATGAAAATGAACAGACACAAGCCTCCAAGAAATATGGGACTGTGTGAAGAGACTAAACCTATGATTGATTTGGGTCCCTGAAAGTGACAGGAGAATGCAACAAAGTTGGAAAAAACACTTCAGGATATTATCCAGGAAAACTTTCCCAACCTAGCATGACAGGCCAATATTCAAATTCCGGAAATACAGAGAAAACCACAAAGATACTTCTTGAGAAGAGCAACCCAAGGCATATAATCATCAGATTCTCCAAGGTTGAAATGAAGGGCAGCCAAAGAAAAAGGTCAGGTTACTTATAAAAAGAAGCTGATCAGACTAACGGCAGATCTCTCTGTAGCAACCCTAAAAGCCAGAAGAAGTGGGGGTCAATATTCAACATTTTTAAAGAAAAGAATTTTCAACCCAGAATATCATATATAGCCAAACTAAACTTCGTAAGTGAAGGAGAAATAGAATCCTTAGGAGAATGAAATGCTGAGGGCTTTTGTCACCACCAGGCCTGCCTTACAAGAGCTCCTGAATGAAGCATTAAATATGGAAAGGAAAAAACAGTACAAGCCACTGCAAAAACTCACCGCAATATAAAGACCAATGACACTATGAAGAAACTGTATTAACTATTGTGCAAAATAACCAGCTAACATCATGATGACAGGATCAAATTCACACATAACAATATTAACCTTAAGTGTTAATGGGCTAAATGCCCCAATTAAAATACATAGACTGACAAATTGGATAAAGAGTCAAGACCCACTGTTATGCTGTATTCAGGAGACCCATCTCATGTGGAAAGACACACATAGGCCCAAAATAAAGGGATGGAGGAATATTTACCAAGCAAACGGAAAGAAAAAAAAAAATAGCAAAGGTGGCAATCCTAGTCTCTGATAAAACAGATTTTAGACCAACAAAGATCAAAAAGACAAAGACGGGGATTACATAATAATAAAGGGATTAATGCAACAAGAAGAGCTAACTATCCTAAGTATGTATGTACTTGATACAGGAGGACCCAGATTCATAAAACAAGTCCTACAAAGAGACTGAGACTCTGCCTAATAATAGTAGGAGACTTTAACACCCCACTGTCAATATTAGACAGATAAATGAGACAGAAAATTAACAAGGTTATTCAAAACTTGAGCTCAGCTCTGGACCAAGTGCACCTAAAAGATATCTACAGAACTCTCTATCTCAAAACAGAATATACATTCTTCTCAGTACCATATAGCACTTATTCTAAAATCAACCACATAATTAGAAGTAAAACACTCCTCAGCAAATGCAAAAGAATGGAAATTATAACAAACAGCCTCTCAGATCACAAAGCAATCAAATTAGAATTAAGAAACTCACTCAACACTGCACAACTACATGGAACCTGAACAACCTGCTCCTGAATGACTGCTGGGTAAATAATGAAATTAAAGTAGAAATAACAAAGTTCTTTGAAAGCAATGAGAACAAAGAGACAACATACCAGAATCTCTGCGACACAGCTAAGCATTGTTAAGAGGGAAATTTATAGCACTAAATGCCCGCATCAGAAAGTGGGAAAGATCTAAAGTTGACAACCTAATACCACAATTAAAAGAATTAAAGAAGCAAGAGCGAACAAATTGAAAAGCCAGCAGAAGACAAGAAATAACTAAGATAAGAGCAAAACTGAAGGAGATAGAGACATGAGAAACTGTTCAAAAAATCAATCAGGGAGCTGGTTTTTTAAAAAAAAATTAACAAAATAGACTGCCAGCCTGACTAATAAAGAAGAAAAGATAGAAGAATCAAATAGACACAATAAAAAATAATAAAGGAGATATCACTAACAATCCCACAGAAATACAAATTGCCATCAGAGAATACTATAAACACTTCTGTCCAAATAAACTAAAATCTAGAAGAAATAGATAAATTCCTCTACACATACACCCTCCCAAGACTAAACTAGGAAGGAGTCAAATCCCTGAATAGATGAATAACAATTTCTGAAATTGAGGCAGCAATTAATAGCTTACCAACCAAAAAAAGTCCAGGACCAGACAGTTTCACAGCTGAATTCTACCAGAAGTACAAAGAGGAGCTGGTATCATTTCTTCTGAAACTATTCCAAACAATAGAAAAAGAGGGAATCCTCCCTAACTCATTTTATGAGGCCAGCAGCATCTTGATTTCAAAACCTGGCCAAGACACAACAAAAAAAGAAAATTTCAGGCCAATATCTCTGATGAACATCCATGTAAAAATTTTCAATAAAATACTGCAAAATATAATCCAGCAGCACATCAAAGAGGTTATCCACCATGATTGAGTCAGCTTCATCCCTAGGATGCAAGGCTGGTTCAACATACACAAATCAATAAACATAACCCATGACATAAACATAACCATTGACGAAAACCACATGATTATTTCAATAGATGCAGAAAATGCCTTTGATAAAATTCAGCACTCCTTCATGCTAAAAATTCTCAATATACTAGGTATTGGTGGAACATATAAGAGGTATTTATGACATAACAGAAATAGTAAGAGCTATTTATGACAAACCCACAGCCAATATTATACTGAATGAGCAAAAGTTGGAAGCATTCCCTTTGAAAACTGGCACAAGACAAGGATATCCTCTCTCACCACGCCTATTCAACATAGCGTTTTAAGTTCTGGCCAGGGCAATCAGGCAAGAAATAGAAATAAACTGTATCCAAATAGGAAGAGAAAAAATAAAATTATCTCAGCAGATGAAATGATTGTGTATTTAGAAAACCCTGTCATCTCAACTCTAAAACCCTTAAGCTGATAAGCAAATTCAGCCAAGTCTCAGGATACAAAATGAATGTACAAAAATCACAATCACTCCTATACACCAATAATAGACAAAGAGCCAAATCATGAGTGAACGTCCATTCTCAATTGCTACAAAGAGAATAAAATATCTAGGAATACAACTTACAGGGGATGTGAAGGACCTCTTCAAGGAGAACTACAAACCACTGCTTACAGAAATAGGAGAGGACACAAACAGGTGGAAAAACATTGTATGCTCATGGATAGGAAGAATCAATATCCTGAAATTGGTCATACTGCCCAAAGTAATTTATAGGTTAAATGCTATCCCCATCAAGCTACCATTGACTTTCTTCACAGCATTAAAAAAAAAACAAAAAACAAAACAAAACAAAACAAAAAACTACTTTAAATTTCATATGGAACCAAAAAAGAGCCTGTATAGCCAAGACAAATCTAAGCTGAAAGAACAAAGCTGGAGGCATCACACTACCTGACTTCAAACTACACTATAAGACTACAGTAACCAAAACAGCATGGTACCGGTACCAAAACAGATATGTAGGCAATGGAACAGAACAGAGGGCTCAAAAATGATACCGCACACCGACAACCATCTGATCTTCAGCAAACCTGACCAAAAAAAGCAATAGGGAAAGGATTTCCTGCTTAATAAATGATGCACAGGAAGCTGGTCAGCCATATGCAGAAAACAGCAACTAGACCCCTTCCTTACACCTTATATAAAAATTAACTCAACATGGATTAGAGACTTAAACATAAAAGCTAAAACCATAAAAACCCTAAAAGAAAACCTAGGCATTACCACCCAGGACAGGGGCATGGGCAAAGAATTCATGACTAAAATTCCAAAAGCAATTGCAACGAAAGCCAAAATTGACAAATGGAATCTAATTAAACTAAAGAGCTTCTGTACAGCAAAAGAAACTATCATCAGAGCGAACAGGCAATCTACAGAATGGTAGAAAAATTTTGCAATCTATCCATCTGACAAGTGGCTAATATCCAGAATCTACAAGGAACTTAAACAAATTTACAAGAAAAAAACAACACCATCATAAAGTAGGTGAAAGATATGAACAGACAATTCTGAAAAGAAGATATTTATGTGGCCAACAAACGTATGAAAAAAAGCTCATCATCACTGGTCCTTAGAGAAATGCAAATCAAAACCACAATGAAATACCATATCATGCCAGTTAGATGGTGATCATTAAAAAGTCAGGAAACAACAGATGCTGATGAGGATGTGGAGAAATGGGAATGCTTTTACACAGTTGATGGGAGTGTAGATTAGTTCAACCATTGTGGAAGACAGTGTGGCAAGCCCTGAAGGATCTAGAACTAGAAATTCTATTTGATGCAACATTCCAATTACTGGATATATACCCAAAGAATTATAAATTATTCTACTATAAAGACACATGCACTCATATGTTTATTGCAAGTTTTACATGATTTACAATAGAGAAGACTTGGAACCAACCTAAATGCCCATCAATGATAGACTGGCCAAAGAAAATGTGGCATGTGTACACCATGGAATACTATGCAGCCACGAAAAAGCATGAGTTCATGTCCTTTACAGGGACATGGATGAAGCTGGAAACCCTCATTCTCAGCAAACTAACTCAAGAACAGAAAACCAAACACCACATGTTTTCACTCATAAATGGGAGTTGAACAATGAGAATACATGGACACAGGGAGGGGAGCATCACACACTGGGGCCTGCTGGGAGTGGTGGGCAAAGGGAGGTATAAAATTAGAACAAATACCCAATGCATGTGGGGCTTAAAATCTAGATGATGGGTTGATAGGTGCAGCAAACTAGCATGGTACATATATACCTCTATAACAAGCCTACACATTCAGCACATGTATCCCAGAACTTAAAGTAAAACACATAACAATAATAAAAGTAAAAAAGTTACTTTAAGTGAGCTAAAATTCATTATTGAGGAAAAAAAATTTTAAAGGTGAATTTGGTGTAGCCTAAGTGTACAATATTTATAAAGTCTACAGTAGTGTTCAGTAATCTCTAGGCATTCATATTCACCCACCCCTCACTTATTGACTCACCCAGAGTAATCTTTTGTAAACTCTATTCATGGTAGGTGCTCCACATAGGTGTACCATTCTTGGCTTTTATACCACATTTTTTTCTGAACCTTTTCTGCGTTTAGATAAATTTAGGTATATGAAGACTTACCATTGTGTTACAGTAGCCTATAGTATTCAGTATAGTAACATGTTGTACAGGTTTGTAGCCTAGGAGCAAAAGGGTATATTATCTAGCCTAGGTGTGTAGTAGGCTATGCTTGTAGGTTTGTGTAAGTACACTCTATGGTGCTCCCATAATGATACATTTTTCAGAATAAGAAATGTGTATCCCTTTCATTAAGTGATGGATAATTGTATTTAATACGTAGTTCTTTAATTCATAGTTGAGCACATTTTAAAACTCACAGGCAGATTTATTTTAGGGGGGAGATAGCTCATCTAATTTTAATTAATTTCTAAAAGTTCTTTACGTAAGTTTTATTATTTCAATTTTGGATACAAATATATTTTTAGTGGATGCAGAGTCTATTCTGTATTCTCAAGTTTTCAAAGACTCATTTATTTATTCCTTTTAGTCCCAGTCCAATACTCCATCTTTTCAGGAGTATGTTTCTTATTTATTTCTTCATAGCATTTTGCAGACTTTACAATACATGAACTTTGATATAAAATTTAGCAAAAAGGCTGGGCATGGGCGGCTGAAGTCACAGGACAAGAGACTCCAAAATTCACACAGCATATCAGTGCCTTGTGGGAAGGCTGTGACTACTAGATGAATTTATAAACTACTCTTGCATATTTTCTTTTGAGGAAAAAGAGTGTTATAAGTTAAATACAAAGAAAGTGACCAACTTAGGCCAAGACTGTGAAGAAAATAAGTTGAGTTTTATTGGCTCATTTTGCTGGCCCATATAAATGAAAGTTAGAACTCAGATTTTCAAAAAATATACACAATTTAAAGGCCTTGGATAAATATTACTAAATTGATTTCTACAAAAGTTTTTTTAAAATTTTAATTTCAACAATAAAGTGTTCATTTAAGTTTAGATTCTGAATCTATAAAAATGAAAATTGGCCAGGCATGGTGGCTCAGGCCTGTAATTCCAGAACTTTGGGAGGCCGAGTAGGGCGGATCACAGGGTCAAGAGATCGAGACCATACTGGCCAACATGGTGAAACCCTGTATCTACTAAAAATACAAAAATTAGCTGGGTGTGGTGGCGTGCCTGAAGTTCCAGCTACTCAGGGGGCTGAGGCAGGAGAATAGCTTGAACCTGGGAAGTGGAGGTTGCAGTGAGCCAAGTTCGCCCCACTGCACTCCAGCCTGGTGACAGAGCAAGATGCCCTCTGAAAGAAAATCGTAATAGTACCAAATTTACAGGGTTTTTTTTATAGTCCTGTAATCCATGTTTAACACTAAACTTTATACAAAGTTAATGATTAATAAATGTTAGTCATTAGGACTAAGATAATGTTTTAAAAATTATTAAACTAAAATCTTAAAGAACTTTCATATATAAAATATATACAAATCACAGCACAGCCAATAGAAAGAGGAGGAAAAATTGTGTAACTTGCTTGTTTGGTTTAACACTTGGCCCATTGCTATACTAATGTAGGTCCTATTACCTCTAAGAAAGTATAGGCTTCTGACAAATACAGCAAGAAAACCAGTTAGTTGAGAGACCTATAAAGCCAGTGAGAGCAGCTCAGTTTATAAAATGAGGTTTGAATGAAGTGAGGTAGAGTGTTTACTCCCAGAGAACAGCAACCAGGGCTATCAATTTCTATTTACAAAATATGATTAGTCAAAATAAAACAATGACTTGGTTCCTACCCAGAGGGTGACCTGTAAGGGAATTATATTAATTTTGTAAAGGAATTTTATCATACTTATGCATAATTTATTTTATATTTTAAATTCATATATTCATTAAATTTATCGACACTTGCTTTCAAGATGCTTCCTGGCTGATGTCACCATTCTAGTCTTCCTATGAATGATGGGGGTGTTAGGGCTTATAAACAGGGCAGCTCTTGGTTTTGACTTTGGGGAGGGCAGTTTCATGGTGATGCTGCTTTCACTTATTTCTTCACTAATTAATTTTACGTGTATTTTATTATTCACCTACCATACATTTAAGTCACTGATAGTCATGGTGCTAAGTGTTATAACTAGAGTGATGAACAGTGCACAGCCCACACCCTTAAATAATTGAGACCAAAAAAGAAAGTGAGTACTATGTTAGCATAGAGGCTTTTATGGGAGTAGTATGGGAATACAAAGCAGTGGCAACAAACTCAATTTAGGGAGGTGAATAAAGTAGTAAAACACCCTTTAAAAAGGAAGTGAAATTTGAAATAAATATTATAGGGTGAATAAGACTGGACCAACCATGATGAGGGGAAAAGCAAGGTGGGGCAAAATATGAAAGCTATGGTGGTCTCAGAGAATGTGAGTTTTACTAGAATTGTAAGTAGTTCAGTGTAGTGGAAACTGTGGTTAACTGTCAAATATCATGACATATCAGGTCATGTCTGGTTCTGGGATGGGCACATTTATGGTGATCTGGGCCAATGAGACCCAACAAGAAATTTGTTGGTGAGTTGTGAGAAAAAAGTTTCTTACTCTTAGAACAAACTATGGGAAGTTTCTTTCTGTCTCTTGCTGGATGAAAAGGAAGATGCATTTAGCCTCCATTGCTACTGGAAGCCATTATGCAACTTCAGAGAAACCAATCTTAGGATCAATCTAACACTTAGTAGAGCTTACAAGTAAAGAGACTGCATTCTTCATTTTATCATTGAAGCACTTTATCAACCAACTCTAAAGCCCATTTCAGACTGTCTAGTGACCCAACTTTGAAAACACTTAATCTACGAATTAACGAGCTAGTTGTAAAAACAAGAAAAATACAAAACACGAGGACAATACATAGACATCAATGCAAGGCTGATGTTGCTACATGGTCAGTTGTGGCAACTGGGGCTTATTCTTAAGTGAACCAACATATTTCCTTGTTTTCCACCTGAAACCGTCTTGCTTTCTGCTCAAGTGAAGGGCCAAGGTTGTGTAATCATCACATAGTAATCTGGAGAGGGTGGTAGAGGTTGTATTGTGAAGACTGTGCCCATACTGAGGACTTTGAAGTTGAAATTGAAAGCAATGAGGAGCTATTTATTGGGAAATCTAAGTAATGAAGTAAAGCCTCTAGTCCACTCCGCAGGAAAGATAAGAGAAGTATTTTTCTAGCTGCTCATAATTTTCAAGGCTTGAGTTAGTTCTTTTCAGTATAATCTAAAAGAAGCCATGGATTGATTACTTGTGGGACTCAGTTAAGTTTTAGCCAGGGAATAAATACTTTCCCGGGCTTTTTTGTGGGAAATGGGAAGACGGATATTTCATTCTTCTAGTTATGCCTGGTTCCTTTAAACCTCAATGCACAAATAGGGTAAATTATTTAGTTAAGTAACTTAGAAAATGCCAAGCCTGTAGAGCAGGCCCTGACCATGCCTGTATTCTCTCTGTTGACCCTCAAGTGACCATGTAGCAACATCTGCCCTGCATTGATGGCTATATGTTGTTCTCATGCTATGTACGTTTTTTGTTTTTACAACTGGCTTGTTAACTCCTAGATCAAATGTTGTCAAAGTTGGATCCCTAGACTACCTGGATCAGAGCCACCTGAGGTGCTTGGGTGTTTAACAAACTTCTCAGTAATCCATTTGAAATTTGTAAAGCACCAGAAATGCTGAGTATGTACTTGCAAATCCAAAGGGAATAATGATCTGTAATGCATAAGATTTTGCTATTTCTTCTAGGACCCAAATGTAAGACTTTTAAGAAGAAAGAGAAGAGTCAGTGTTAGAGTCTTATTTTTCCTAAGTATGTCTATTCATTTTCATATGTTTTATTTTAGAAAAATCATGGGTTACATTTTCCAATGATCAAAATTACTTGAAGTTAAAGATAAAATATATAATTTGACATTTATTTTTAAAATTTTGACTTCATTGAGCTTATTTATAATAGCACATATAAGTAGTAGGTAGAATTAGAATCAGTGGCTCAATATTACATTAGTTTTAGTAATTGAAAGTAAGAGAGAGAAAAGACTTGGTAAACTGGATCTTCTGGCTTGGGGCCATAACCTTTTCGCTTGGTTTGATTCATTGCTTTAAGTTAGATAAGCCCCACAAAATATACTCAATTTTCTTTTCTACAAAATTGATATAGCATGTATTATCACCTGAATAGGTGTAACAAATAAATTTTATCATGAAATAATATGCTTTGAAATAATGAGAAGGCTTTAAATCAATGAAGATATTATTTGGTTTTGATCTTTGAAAGCTGCAGAGATGTTAGAGATCATTTAGTTTTATACTTGTTATATATTTATGTACACACACATACAAATGTAATATTTTATTCTATACAATTTCTGCTATAGCACAGATATCTTCATATATTAATGGAAGCTTTTGTGTCTGAAATACACCTTTTGCTTTATCACTAAGTTCTCTAAATTGTTATTTTTCTGGATCTCATTTCCTTCGAAATGTGAACTTTCTGAACAAAGTTTCTAAACTTATTTTAAAAATCAGAGACTTAGATTTTAATACTAAAGCATGTTCTTTTATATTGTATTAAATAAGGGATAAGTGGGGTATTTTGAATACTTGATTATAATTATGAATGAAAGCTTTCCAACTTTCCTCTCTTTTGCCCTTTATTTTATCTGCTTTTCTCTTCATTCTTGTTTTCTGTAACTGATAATGCATTTTACTTCAAAACTTTCAATCTAGTCACTTGCTTCTATTTTTGTCAGCAGGTCTCTCTATTCATTATTTTTCTTCTTTCTGTGCTGCAATAATAATTTCTTCTCTTTGCTCTAATCAAGTCTACCCATGTTTTCAGCCCTTCTGTCATTTTCATCTTTCCCTCTCATCCAGGAGCATTTCCACTGCCTGACATTACATGCAGAGAATATATTTCTCTGAATTTTGTGAGCCCTCCTGTAAAGGGAGAGTTACAGACCACAGACCTTTGATAATCTATGGAATGTTTCTAGCTAGTTATTTCTGTGGATTAGTTGTCTAGTCAAACAGCTAATTGTTTGTGTTTCAGCCAATTTAACAATTCTTGCCAGTTGGTTAGAATTACTGATTAATTGGGAGCACCAAAGCCCAAGCTTTTATCTAAGTAGACAAGCATTTGTGAGGCTCTTGCTAATAAATCTTCAATCTTTCTCTTGTGACATTGCCTCTAACTTTCTGTCAAATTCAAGTCAACAAATATTTGCACATGTGTCATCTGCATGTTAACTTGTGTGTGTGTGTGTATGTTAAGTGGAATATCATGTCTGTGCACAAGGTGCTTACCGGTGGGATTGGATAGACAGGCATGAGGAAGCAATGGAGGTTGTAATTACTATCTTCCCTTTGAATATTTCTGCAGTTCTCAAAGAGTAACCCAAATAATGTTGCCAAGGAATCAAACTTGGAATCTCAATATGCATGATAAGATTAATTTGGATGCTATTCAACATCACAGTGTTTATTCACTGAGTTGGTGAATTTCTTTCAATACCAAAAGCAATTTCTCAAGTTATGCATTTATATTCACTTTTTAACCTGGTACTCTACATAATTTCCTTGAATAAAAGAATTATTCTAATGATAAAAGCCACCATTGATTGAGCATTTCTATGTGTCACAAATAGTGGTAAGCTTTTCCTTTATTCTTAACTTGTTAACCACCTACTATGTGCCAAGCACTGAAAATAAAGAATGAATGAGATAGCCTGACTCTGAGGCACTTATATTCTGATCGGGAAAACTAGACAGACAATAACAACAAATGAGATAAAGATTATGGTAATTAGCATTTAAGGTAATGGCGTAATGAATAAAGTGGGATGGCCAGTTTAAATAGAGTGACATGGAAATATATATATAAGGAGATAACATTTCAGAGATTCTTCAGGAATGAGCAGGAGAAGTTCATGTGCAGGACTGGGGGAAGGGTTTACAGTTCCAAAAAATAATGTATACCACAACCTTGCAATGAGGAAGGACTTGCTGAGTTTGAGTAACTGACAGGAGAATGGTGAGAGTGAAGGGGCAGAGTTGTAAAGATGAAATTTGTAGATCTGGAAGAAATAAATCATGCTGAACAATATTGGCCATGTTAAAAATTCTAGATTTTTTTTTTTTTCATAAAGAACAGTAAGGGCCCATGATAGAATTTTAAGAGAGGAAAGATGTGATTTGATTAAATGTTTTAAAAGGATCATTCTGGAGAATGTATTGGAGTTGGAAACGTGTGGATTTAGGGAGGTCAGTTTATGCATCTGTAAAATGATTGTGGTCTTAATGAAGATGAACACAGAAAAGACAAAAGTGGAAAAGATCAAGATATGGTTAGAGGAAGAGAAATAGGACCTCATGATGAATTGCATATGAGAGCGAGGGATGAGAAAAATGAGAAATCAAGGATAACATCAATTATTTTAATCCTTAGAATAACTTAAGAGGTAGGTTTTATTATAATCTGCATTTTATAGATAAGGAAACTGAGGCGCTAAGAAGTGAGAATCCCTGTTCAAGGTCATATACCAAGTGGTTTATGACCACGTCATATCAAGTGGTGGTATGAAGATTGAAGCCAAGCAGATAATTGTACAGCACATAGTGACCACCATATGTACTAAAAATGTGTTTCATATCTTTCCAAGTGTGATAACTAATTTTAAGCTTTTCATTTCAACATATTCTCATTTTATCTTGAATTAGAGATCATGAATAGCTCCAAATTGCAATATTTTTCTAATAATTTAGAACCAACTATTAAGTAAATTATCTAGTTGCAGATTTATTTTAAAATCTAACTTCCAGGATATTTTATGAAGTCCATAGATTCAGCCTGATATATATTTAATAGCACTAATATGCAGTAAAAAATGATACAAATAACAATGACCCTCAAGTATAATAAAACACTGATGAATGTTCTTGCTAAATGATCAATGACAGGCTATGTTTGGTTTAGGAGTATTTTATTCTTAAGTTTTATTTTATTGTGTTCTAGGACTTTCAAATTGGTAATCAGTTGGCATAGTCTTCATGAACACAGTTCAATCCTCTTATCACAATCCTTCAAGTATTCTTGCTTCCTTAGAGAACAGGAATAAGTGGTAGTTACTCAAATTTCATATTTCCAAGGAAACAAAAAAAATTCAAAAGCATGTAACATGCCATGGACACTCAGACAGTTATGAAAGTAAATAGGATAGACACTCTTCCTAGACAGAAGGAGCTTGAGTGCTAGTGTTGGTTTGGGGTATGGATGTGGGGAAAAGATCCTTCCTACCCACCTCTGTCTCTTAGACTGTCTCCTTGCCTTTGTAGAAAGATGATTTTATCGGGACTTGGTTGACAAGAGAACGATAAATTCCATTGAGGTAGGGAAATGCCTAGTGGAAAAATTCTGCTTGTGAATCACTTTGTTTGAATTATACCTACTTGCCTTCCCCTATTGTTTGTAGTTTGAAATATATGTATATTAAAACCTGAGGCCAGCACTATATGATCCAATTACATATAGATGTATTTTGTTGGGTGAAAACATTTTGGGGGTGGGATGAGTAGAGAGGGTAGTTCTCAAAAGAGGCCAGTTGGGTTTTATTTTTCAAAGTGAAGGTAAAATTTAAGAATAGGATATTTGTATAGTATTGTCTCACCTGGCAGAAAATACATCAAGCAAGTATCACAATTTTAACGGCATTATGGACAGAAGAATAACACTAAGTTATAATGCTATTTTTTCTTAGATATTAGGTGTGCTCCAGTTCTCATTTTTCTATGCGCTATTAAATTTTATATTTCATGTTAACCTTAGAATAACCTCCAATGACCAGTTGAAAATAATAAGCAAATCATTTCAGTGAGATAAAACATACACTATTTTTCCTGTAGAATAAATTACATTTCTTGAGACATCTGTGCCACAATTTCAGATTTAAAAGGGCCATTTAATTCAAGAAATCCTACAGCCTTTCCTTTGTTCTATTTGCCAGTTTAAAAATATGGCCTCTAACACTGAATCCCTGAATAAACAATTCTGGAGAAACATATTTACAAAATTTGTTTTGAATGCAAATGAAAATATGGCTTCTCAAACATAAATCTCTCTTCAATTCAGTGACAGAGTAGTCTCCCTAAGCAATTTATTGTTTGCTTCATCAAATGGTTAAAACAATAAATAAATGCCTCACCCCCCAGGATCATAAGATTTAGCACTTCAATACATTTAGTACTATTGATTTTACCATGCAGGCGTTTATTCCTAATCTTTCTTTATCACCAAAATTTATTTAATAAAAATAGCTGATGGAGGAAGGAGAAAACTAGCTGATGGATTTATGAATATCTGATTTTTGTTTTTCAGTGTTTGAACTTTTAATTTGTCATGGTTCTCATTTCTTTTTATATTTAGATTATAAAATATATATGAATATGCTTTTGGCTCTGACACCATTAATATCACATGTAATCAAATGTAATTAAATGTTCAAAATTAGTACGAACACTCAGTTAAGCAGTGTAAGCACATATTAGCTGATAATCATTTACAATGCCAGTTGCATACTGCAACTGTTACTGGCACATCAGCAGAGCATAGGATAGAATTGTTTTTCTGCCAGTAGTAATCCAGCAACAATGTAAAGTTGCCAATGTAGATGGGATTGCATTTGTAGAATGGAGAAACCCCCACAAGAGATTTTTGCCATACTAACAGTAGCTAGGACTTCCTCAGTTTTCTCCTGTGCCAGGTGGCAGTGGCCACCAACAGCATCTGGCACTCTGCCCCATCACCTCCCTCCTCTTCTGCGAGGACATCCAATAGAGATGAAAAAGACATGCTTTGGGCACCAATAAATCAGGGGCAACAAATATGATATTCTGGAGGAAGTGTCAAGTCAAAAATACTGGGAAATCTCAATATTTCTTCAGATTTATTTGTATGATCTATTAATTAATATAAATATCATAACATTGGGCTGTGCTTTGATGTTTGTCAGTGACTATAGCCTCTTATTTCTTTTTCTTTTAATAGAAGATACTTGTAGTTGCAGATTGCCCTCACTTTTTTGCAGATGATCAAAAAATTAGTTGATAAATGGCCGTGGTTTTCATCTACCATACACACTGGCATGATATATTCAGGTGTGATATGTATTGTAGGTAGTTTATTATAAATAATATTTAAAATATTAAAGTTTGTAAGTAATCTAAATTCGTAATCTACTTTTTTATACATTAGAATGAATTCACATTTATCTTTAAAACAACATTGCTCTTGTTTGCCTGTATTCTCATGTTCTATTTTGACTGAGAAAGAACCTAAGCTACCAATAATTATGCACTGTTATAGGAGTACTATGGAAGTGCAACTGTCATGGATCTACATTGGAAATTTTGTTAGTGGATAGAATGAAGTGCCATGTATAGTATACTCCGTATCTAACATGTGGACATAATATTTTATTCCCTTTTTCAGGAAATGTGACCCAGATGTTTCTATAGACTCCTATTGTTTACTAGAGCATTAATGGAAGGAAAATTAGTTCTTTGTGGTGGTGGTGGTCCAACCCAGAGATTAAATTGTACATCCATTTGTAGATGTGTAAAGGAAATTTGGGATGGTTCCAATACCTATCTGCCATAGGAAAAAGTATATTTCTCTGGGTTATAACTGCCTACAACAAAGAATCAAAATATTCATTTAATTTTTTTCACTGAAGTAGTATCTACATTATCTCTTCTTGTCTATGTTCCTGAAATAATTCCCCCTTTGGTTCCTCTGCCTAACTTGTAAGAACCTTTATCCAGTTTTCCACTGGTAGATATTTATTATGGAATAAGGAATTATGATTCCTTATTACGGAATTAAGATATAAGGAACTATTAACCTTATTCCATGAGGTTGAGTGCAATTACTGTAGGTTGAAGAAATTAAGTTGGAATTGAAAGTTGGGTGACATAATACGAAACATATCTAAATGACGTATATTTATATAAAATAACATGCTGATGGGTTTAAGGATTTATTTGGATGAAGTCTGTCCACCTTATTCTTTTGTGCTTTATATCTAGTCTTCCCAAACAATTAGTATTTATTAGTGCTCAGTATGTGTGAAGCACTCTAATATCTGTTGAGCAAAAACAGCTATCTTGAGGAACTCAGCATCTTGATATTTCTTCACCCTAAGGAAGACTACTACCAAAAATATTCTTAGTTCTGATGCGATGCAAGAGATCAATAAATAAAAATGTACATTTGATATGAATTATGCTTCATAGAGATCTGGCTCTGATACTGATTGTGTTTTGTGGTTTAACTAATGTATAAAACATTGCAATTTGGGAGGTACAGGTAGAATAAGGCTTCAGCACTTGGCCATATAGAATTCTATGATGAAACATTCAGACCCTTCATGAACCATAATTTTAAAGTTTAATTTATTGCACAGCTCATAACAAGTAAGGGGAAAAAAAACCCCACAAACTTCTCTCTCCCTGCAACAAAATAAAACAGAAAAGAACATCCAATAAGATGTAACTGGAGGCCGGCTGAGGTGGGCTCACTCCTGTAATCCCAACATTTTGGAAAGCCGAGGTGGGCAGATCACTTGAGGTCAGAAAGTCGAGATACGCCTGGCCTATGTGGTGAAACCCAGTCTCTACTAAAAATTAAAAAAAAAATTAGCTGGGTGTGGTGGCCTGCATTTGTAATCTGAGCTACACTAGAGTCGCTTGAACCCGTGAGGCGGTGGTTGCAGTGAGCTGAGATAGCATCACTGCACTCCAGCCTTGGCGACAGAGCGAGACTCCATCTCAAAAAAAAAAAAAAAAAAAAAAAAAAAAAAAAAAGTTGGCCAGGTGCAGTGGCTCACGCCTGTAATCCCAGCGCTTTGGGAGGCCGAGGCGGGCGAATCACCACGGCACTCCAACCTGGGCGACAGAGGGAGACTCTGTCTCAAAAAAAAAAAAAAAAAAAAGCTACACGGAGATGGAGTTTTTGCATAGCGGCCGCTCAGGCACATGTGCAGCCGGAAACTTCAGATACCCGGGTTTTCGGGGCAAGCGGCTGCAGCTCTGGCACAGCTGGAGGTTAGACCTCCGCACACAGAGCCCCGGGGAAGGGGCTGAATCCAGGGGAGCTGAGCAGCAACGTTCTGTAGGCCTGACTTCCATGGCACCTTGTGGGATAAGGCCCACTGGCTTGGAGCTCCAGTCAGCCAGCAGCGTTACATCTCCCTGAGACCGAGCTCTGGAAAAGGAGGAGCGGCCATCGTCTTTGCTGTTTCACAGCCTTAGCTGTTGGTGCCTTCAGTGCAGCTGTCCAATGGGAAAAGCTTCCAGACTGCGCTTTTTTACGCAGGTCTCTGACCTGGCTTTTCTTCACTGGGCGAGGCCTCCAGACTGGGGTGACCAGCCATCCTGGCGGTGTTTCCCAGCTGGTCATGGTTCAGAGCCTCCGTGGGATGGAGCTACCAGGGAGAGGGATGGGCTGTTATTGCTGTTTCACAGCCTTAGTGTTGCTGCCGTCAGGCTGCAGGAAATCCGAGGCATTTGGGGACTGGAGCGGTCCCCCAGCGTTGCGCAGCAGCTCTATAGAGAAGTGGTCAGACTGCTTTCTCTCACAGGTCCAGATTCCGTTTCAATTTGCTGGGCAAAATCTCCCTCTTGATGCCTACAGCCTTCCCCAGCGGTGTTTTCTGGCTGTCAGCACTTTCAAACCGTCCCCGCCCCGGGATGGAGTCCCAGAGGAAGGAGCCGGCCACCATCCTATTTTGCAGTCTTAGCTGTTGTTGCCTTTGGGATTTGAAGAATCTGAAGCAACTGGGGCTGGAGTGGACACCCAATAGAGCCCAGAAATAAGACCGCACACATACAGCCATCTTATCTTTGGCAAAGCTGACAAAAACAAGCAATGAAATTAATAAGCAATGAGGAAAGCATTTAAGCATTTGTTAATTGCTTATTAACAAGCAAGTAATAAATGGTGCTGAGATAACTGGCTAGCCATATGCAGAAGATTGAAACTGGACTCTTTCCTTACACCATATACAAAAATGAACTCAAGATGGATTACAGACTGAAACGTAAAGCCCCAAACTATAAAAACCCTGGAAACCTAAGCAATACTATTAAATTTCATGACAAAGATGCCAAAGCTATTGGAACAAAAGCAAAAATTGACAAATAGAATCTAAGTAAACTTAAGAGCTTCTGCACAGCAAAGAAACTATCAACAGAGTTAACAGACTCCCTACAGAATGGGAGAAAATATTTGCAAACTATGCATCTGACAAAGATCTAATATGCAGACAGCGTACGGAATGAGAGAAAGTTTTTGCAAACTAGCATTCAACAAAGGTCTAATATGCAGCATCTATAAGGAACATAAATATATTTGTAAGAAAAAACAACCCTACTAAAAATTGGGCAAAGGATATAAACAGACACTTTTTAGATGACATTCTCGTGGCCAACAAGCATATAGAAAAAGCTCAATATCACTGTTCATTAGACAAATGCATATTGAAAACACAATGAGATACCATCTAACACCAGTCCAAATGGCTATTCTTAAAAAGTCAAAAAATAGCAGAAGCCAGTCAGGTTGTGAAGAAACGGAAGACTTATACACGATTGGTGGGAGTGTAAATTAGTCCAACCATTGTGGAAAGCAGTGTGGTGATTCCTCAAAGAGCTAAAAATAGAACTGTCATTTGACCCAGCAATCCCATTATTGGGTATATACTTAAAGGAATATAAATCATTCTGTCATAAAGACACATGCACATTTATGTTCATTGCAGCTCTGTTCACAATAGCAAAGACATGGAGTCAACCTAAATGCCCATTAATGACAGATTGTATAAAGGAAATGTGGTCCATACACATCATAGAATATTGTATAGTCTCAAAAAAGAACCAAATAATGTCCTTTGCAGGAACATGGCTAAAAATGGACCCATTGTTTTTAGCAAACCAATGCAGGAACAGAAAACCAAATACCACATGTTCTCATTTATAAGGGGGAAGTAAATGGTGAGAACACATAAAGGGGAACACACACTGGGGCCTACTTGAAGGTAGAGGGTGTGAGGAGAGGATGAGAAAATACAACTATTGGTTACTAGGCTTAATTCTTGGGTGATGAAATAACTATACAACAAATCCCTGTGACATGACTTTAACTACATAACAAACCTGCATATGTACACTGAACCTATAATAAAGTTATTGAAAAAAGATAATCAAGGATGGAATTATAATAATAAGCAAGCAATAAGAAACTATTCAAAATGTCCTGGAAATTTTTCAAAGAAATGAAACAGAATTTTCAGACATAAAATATATTTTAATTTATTTGATAATATAGCTCTTGCCCTATTGCCCAGTTTGGAGTGCAGTGGCATGATCATGGCTCCCTGCAGCCTTGACCTTCTGATCTCAAATGACCCTCTTGCCTCAGCTTCTCATGCCTGGCTAATTTGAAAAAAATTTTTATACAGATGACTTTGTCTCAAACTCCTGTGCTCAAATGATCCTCCCACCTACCAAAGTGTTGGGATTATAGGCATGAGCCACCGTGCCTGTCCTTATTTTAAAGATATGAGTAGACATCTTTCATTAAGTAATAAAGCATATAAAGTAAATTCCTGTATCAAACAGCAATGAAAACATTAGAAGTATTTACTTCACAGTCAGGTATGGACAATGATGTTTAATGTTATTTTAATTCAATATTGTAATAGATAGCCTAGACAAAGAAGAAAGACAAATAGATAGTGATTTAGATTCTGTAAAGAAAGAAATAGAACTACTACTATTATATAAGGTGATAATAAAGAAAACTAAAGGTATTTACAGATAAATTACTGGCATTAATGAAAGTAATAAAGTAGAAGGATATAAAATTAAGCTACAAGAACCAATGGTTATTTTAAACAGCAACAGTTGGAAAAAGTTATTTGAAAAAAACAAAACAAAACAAAACATTGTCAATAACATAGAATTGACACACCTAGGAAAAAAACTAAGAAAATCTTAATATGAGTTTATTAAACAACCTTAAATAAGACACAAATAAAAGAAAAAAAATACAACATACTCATTGATAGGAAGATGTTCTCCCTAACTTTGCTCTATGGCCTCAATGGGATTACATTTAAAATATCACAAAAACTTTTTTTTTTAATTTTTTTTCCCATTTATTTATTTTATTGCATTTTAGGTTTTGGGGTACATGTGAAGAACACGCAGAATTGTTGCATAGGAACACACGTGGCAGTGTGATTTGCTGCCTTCCTCCCCATCACCTACATCTGGCATTTCTCCCCTTGCTATCTCTCCCCAGCTTCCCACCCCCCACCGACCCTCCCCTATTTCCCCCCAACTGACCCCAGTGTGTGGTGCTCCCCTCCCTGTGTCCATGTGTTCTCATTGTTCAACACCCGCCTATGAGTGAGAACATGCGGTGTTTTAGGAACTTGACAAGTTGTTTTTAAAATTTAAATGAAAACATAAAGACTCAAGAATAACCAAAACTTTCCTGAAGAAGAAACAATATAGGAATTTGTCTTGCTGAATAGAATAATAAAAAGCTCCATGGATTAAGGCAATGTGATATTGGCAAAGGGATAGATAAATTTGTTAGTGGGATGAGCCATGCCTTGCTGCTGTGTTCCCAGCCAGAGCCCAGCCCCGTTTCATCTAGGTGAAAAACTCTGTAGAGCCATCAGACTCATAAGCTTATCTGAAACCACATCTTTGCTGATCTTATTTCCCAGCCTCAGCCACTTCCTTCCTCAGTAAATCTTTCATACAGGTATTACTGACTGAAGTTCTCCTTCTAGGGAATCTGTCCCAAGGTAAGATTTGAGGTAGTGGTACTCCTCTGAGACATTTTTCACCTTAGTCCTTCTTACCTGTCTGCCCTGAGAAATAGATCACTCTGGGGACAGCAAAAAAGTTTCCTATTTGCTCTTGGGCCTTTTTGTCTTTTTGGTATCCATGACAGGTGGAAACTTATGTAAATTATTTCCTGTGATTTTGTCTTGTCTCAGAATACTTCAATCATTCTTTTTGTAGCGTTGTTGACCTCTGTGACTTGAGTCAGTTAATTGGAAATGTTTTTCCTATTGTAATGTTCCCCTTACAGATTTTTCATCTGTAATTTCCAGGTGTTTAGATTGATGATATTAAGTATCAGAAATATTCCTTAAGATGGGAGCAGTCTAATTCTACCCTCAGGCAGATGAATGGTAAGAGAGCGAAGGCTGTGCCAACACTTACAGCTGAGAAATCCATGTATGTGCTTCCTGTGAGAAAAGAGAAATGGACCCAGAGTGATTCTATTTCCTTTTCCAAATCTTGAGCAAGGGCTTCCTATTGGCAGAATACTAAATATATTTAGAATACTGAGAGCAGGGGAGTTGGGGAGATGTAGTTCTTTCGCTTCTATCTGCTGTGATACGGAGAAGCGCCTAAAAGAGTGTCAGTGTGATGGTGGTAGTGGTGGTGGGGAGGAGGGGAATACTGCTTGCCAAAATACCCAATATTTAGGAAAACCTCCGTTTTCATTCTGATAAGTATGTTCAACCAAAGATGAATACGTCTTTTTCTAGGAACTACAAAGAAGGAATAGTTTGGCATATTAAATATACTTGATTTAAATTGGCATTAATATTAGATACCAAGTCTCTGGCTTAAACAATGAAAATACTGAGATTTGAATAAAAAAACACACCCAAAGCTAATTTAAGACATAAGCTTGCTTTTTCATAAAGAGAAATTGTACAGTTTTATAAGCTATTACATTGTTATGTTTATTTAGATTTAAAAAGATGTGTACTTTAAAATAATTGGAGACTATAGATGGTACCATAAGACTGATTTGGAATTTGGTCCATAGGAAGAAGTTTGTGATAATAAAAAAAAAATTAATTGTCAGAGCCATATGGTTAGATGTGAATGAGTTCAGGTAGGACCCTTGAAAAAATAAATTCCAGAAATAAAAATGAAACAAAACAAAACAATAAAACTAAGGTGGAAGCATTTTTATGACAGGATATCTTGTTTTCTTGTTAATGAAATATGAGCATATTTTAAGTTGACATGAGTTTTGGCAAACAATGAAAATTAAAGCTTTCTTTTTCTGTTCTACCAAATGTTCACTGAGAAATAATCAAAATTATATGTGCATTCACTTAACAATATCACCCAAAGCGCAGACATATAGGTTTATCATCAGTTCCAAATGTATTTCATCTCTTTAGGCTTCTTAAGCTTTTAATGTTCAATAATGTGGTTGCATACATCAAAGTCCATAACAATGGAAGTAACTGTTGTTGATGTGAGCCATAAATTGCCTATTATAATTCACATAGAGTGTCTGTTCATGGCATATATGTGCCTCCATTTTATTGATCTTGCCTCACCTATATCTCAAACACCTATTCCCAATGTGTCTTTCTTTTTCTTATTTCTAGGAGTTGAACATCTCTGGATTTCTCATGAAGTGTCTATATCCTCTCTGGGAAGAGCCTCTCTGTCTCTTTAGTGCCCATTCAACTGTCCCTTTGTTTTTTTAAACTCCTCTTTTCTGCCATCATTGAGGTGAGGTTTCACCTATTCTCTTCTTTGTTTTTTATCCTAGTTTATTGGTCATCTTTTATTTTTTAAAATTCTGCTGGATATGACTGGACAGGACCTCAGAAATAGGCAAATGGAGTTTGGGGTAAAGGCAAGTGACCATCACTGATCTCCTTCAAACTCATGCATTGATAAGATGATCAGAATTTGTACTGATAAGTGTGAATAAAGGCTTTTGGAAGTTAAACTCTTATTTAAGAGAACTCAGGATTTAGGAAAAAACCTGCTAAGTGAGACTTAAACTTCTCACTCCCAAGTCTCATCAAAGTTACTGTGAATTTGCCAAACCTGAAGAAAAATGGGAGGAAGCATCATATGAATGGAGGTTGGTAAAGTCTCCTTGGAAACAATCAAACTTTCTGGCGTCTCATACTTAGCCATATCCTATTTGGGTTGTGTGTGTGTGTGTGTGTGTGTGTGTGTGTGTGCATATGCCTGCATACATTGGATACTTGCATAAGGGTTTGGGAATGTGAGAGCAGAGGAGACCTGTGAACAAGGCACTCCGGAATAGTTGTGGCATGATGGTATGTTCAGGGACCTATTCATTACATATCTGCTGAGGGTGCTGTTCACACTGTCTTTCATGTATATGATATCTCCAAGAGTGTGCCATGCTGTGGTATCAGGCAGGTGGCCTGAGGTAGGCTCTTGGGATTAAAAAACATTTCTAAGCATAAAATGACATCAGGAATCATAAAGAAAAAAAAATAGATGGAAAGAAAAACTATTCTACATGTAAAAGATATAATGTATATATTTGACACAAAATTATACTTACCATAAATAGTATAGGCCAAAATATGGAAATCTGTAATATAATGTTCATCCGTGACTAAATTAAATGAAAAATCCCGGGAGAAAAATGAGTAAATCAAAAGGGAAATAGATACAAGGAGAATTCTAACATCAGCTGTAGTAACAGTTAAACAAACTAATAAAATGGCGTGCTTTATTTGGCAAATAAAACTGTCAACATTTAAAGCAATGATACTCAGTACTGGCAAAGGCACAGTACCTGAATACCCTCATTCATCATCACTGGGACTGTGACTTTGGAGCCATATTTTTCACTGTGGATTTTATCCCTGTATAGTGTCTGAAATAATCAATACTTATATGAATTTGTTGAATAAATGAGTTTTTATATAAATATCTTTTGCAAAATGTGTAAAGAACCTTGAAATTTGATAACATTTTTCTTTAAATCCAGTTTTTAGAAGTGGATCTTGATGTAAAAACAATTTTGTGTATTCTTTAGGAGTGAATTTGTTGGTATTCTAATTAATTTTTTTTTCAAAAAGTCATGTAGAAGAAAGCAAAGGCAGAAGATTGTGATTCTCAGTGAATTCATACCATTTGTTAAAGTTGCAGAATAAAGTTAGTGATGGCACAGACAGTGAGTTAGTTATTCATTACTGTGCTGATATATATATTATGACTTACGGAAGTAAATTCAATTTTCTACTGCAAACATATTCTAATAAATACAATTCGCTATAACAAACATATAGTGGGTAAATTCAATTCCTTAAAACAAACATGAAAAACCAGATTTGTAAGATTTACAGTTTTAAGGACAATTGCTTTATTCCATAGGTGATAACAAAAATATATTTCTACTTATAAACTGAGTATTACAGAAACTCTTTTTTTGCCCATCTCAACAAACCATCTGGACAAATTCCATTTTATGATGACATATACAGAACATGTGTAGTTCTACTGTAAACAGGACCTTCCACCTGGGCTGCTAATGTTCTTTTCTTGGGCACCTCATGGTATTTAATTTATAAAATCTTTCAACCTTCTTTCTACTGACAAAGTGGATTGCCTAGTCTGCTGTTTTATGTTTTCAAATGCTTCTATTCTTAAGGTTTCTCATTCAACACTCTAGTGATTTGTAGGAACTATGATTTGAAGTAAAGTTGTAAAAAAAAAGGTAGAATCAAAACATGAACTCAAGATTGTATAATTCTACACTCTGAAGTACAAATAAAGATTTTTGTACAAAAATATTTATCACAACTTTTTTTTGCGATATTAGCAATGGAAACTAATGTAAAACACCCAAATTTTAAAAATGATTACATAAAATATGGTACATCCATGATGAGGTGCTCTAAGGGCAATAAAATGGTGTTTATGAATAATTAAAGGCATGAGGACATACTATATCATATTAGGTGAATGAAATAATGTACAAATTGTATCTAATTATTTCACTTTTGTTATGTATAAATGAAAAACAGGATGCTAACACGTTAAATTGCTATGAATTATTATCTTGTGGAAAGTATGAATATGTGAGTTTTTTTGACTTTTTATATAGTCCAAAAGGTCAACAATGAGAGTGTTATGTTTTTAGAATCACAATCTTATTAACTTTTTAAAAATCTTCATAATAATAAGTTTATCTTAGATGTATAGGATACTCCAAAGGACAAAAATGTGAAAATAAGAGCCCTAAATGAATATGAACAATAATGATTTTTAAAAATTGAAGATATTAAAAAAGGATACATATTAATAATAATCACTGCATTATCGCTTACATGTTGCAAATGAAGGTATGTCTGGGATTGACATAAAAGATTATTTACATCTATTTATATAACAGTCTTCTCTATTTTGCCTTACAAAAATTGGATTTGTTTCCAGCTAAGGCACTTCAGTGAGTCTAACTCACTCACCTTTTGAGAAGTCAAACTGCATAGGCTTTCTAAGACTAGGTATGAAGTCATAAAATAGGGATGATAACACTTACATCAATAGGGCCGAGCCTAGTGGGGAAGATAAACAAATAGAATGAAGCACATGTGATAGCAGAACTGTTAGAGGAGCAATGCATTTAATATGAACGCCTTTAGATGATCCATTAGAATCTTTTACATGGATTCAGAAAGTAAAGAGGGAAAAGAAAAGAAAGCTGTGAGTAGAGATATGAATTGGGGAAGCACATGGGAAAGTGGGCAAGATGAAAATAGAAATAATAATAAACTTTATGTACCATGTAGCACATACATTGTGTGATATGTTCTTTTAGCACTTTACATATTCTACTACATATTGTGGGAGATTAGACAGAAAGGTAGAGGGCACTAGATAAGAAACCACATGCTCCAAATTCAGAGATGGTCTTGGTAAAAGGGGAGTGGCATGAAAGCAGTTGCCTAATATTAGGACATCAAAGGTCACAAGTTCAAATACCATGGCTGCCCTTCATAAATGATGTGACCTTGGGAAAGTCATTTACTTAATCATAGCCTCAATATATTAGCTCATAAATATATTCGAATAATACTGACAGGACAGTGAATATTATACACTCACCAATTATAAATGTGCTTGGAAAATGATACAGTTCCATACAGATTTTAAGTGTTCTTATTCTTGCTCTGATGATCTGACATTTGTTTTAATGAAATAATCATTGACCAGTTTAAAGAATGGTAGAGAGAAATGAGAGAACAGTACCATGTCCAATTTGGGTGTTTCTATGATAGCCTAGTGTGAGAGAGTGAAGGGTTACAAAAGCATTATAAAAATACAGAGAAGAGGAAAGAGGAAAGAACAGAACTTTGAGAAACATGTGATGTACTTGTTGGGAGAAGGAGTAGGAAAAGAAATAGAAGGTGTTTCAGTCACTGGAGACAGAGGAGATAAATCTCATGAAGGAGACTCCATTTAACATTATCAACTGCTTCTGATAAAGCAGGATAAGAAAAGAGTCAAAACTCTTAGACTAGGCAATGACATTACTGGTTGTTTTAAAGAGGAGTGTTAGTGAAGTGGTATAAGATAAAAACTAGACTAAGGGAAAAAAGTGAGCAATGTTGAATAGAGGAACAGAGAAAGAATTACTCCTGTGGGTGTTCACAGAAATGAAAAGGGAAGAGGTCGAAAGGCAGGTTTGAGGAAAAATCTACTTAGAATTAGAGAAGCTTTAGTGTATTTGCAGATGAAGAAAGAAGCCAACATGAAGACAAGATTGAAGGTGATGAAAAAACAGAGAAGTTATGAGGCAAGTTCTGTGAGTCAAATGGGGTCAAAAATAACATATTAAAAGGCTAGCTTGGAAAGGAGCAAGGGCACTTTTTTCTTTTAAAAAAGAAGGGAAAGAAGAGAAAATTGGTATGAATCTATAGACATTTTTAGGTAAAAGAGAAAATGGCTCAGAAGTTTCATATCAGAGAGCCTTTGTCATCTCAGTGCAGTTACTAGTGCAGAGTCATAGGCTATGTAAAGAAGACAAAGTTGGAAAAGCCAAGGAGTGAGTGGATTCCTTAGGACTCAGAGATAGGTAGAAAGGTTATCTGGAAAAAAAGCAATGGAATTGAAGAGAAAAATGGTATGACAGAAAATTAAAGCAGAATTTGAAAATTATAAATAGAAAATATATTTGTTAATGTTTCTAGATCTTTTTCCACCGCAGCCTTTACCATAGGCCCCGTCACTGTCATGAAACATAAAATGTTATGTACACTAGTAGCCAACCATTTACCAGGCATCCGTTGGACTGTAGTTTATCTGTAGTTTCCAGAGCATCTTTTTAAGTTGTATTTGATGTTTTTTCCAAGTCTATCTGTTGGTCATGCCAATCTCTGTGCCAGGCATTTTTATTATTTGAGTTTCCAAATATTTTTAGGCTAACACTGTGAAAATTTGTATTATTCCCTGTCAGGCAGATTGGGAATAGTTCTTCTCCATGAAATTTGCAATCATTTTTTTAAAGTCAGAATTCCCCTCTCTATCTGGCAAGCATCCATATTTTCAACTACTTTCCCCATTACTTATCTAAAGGAGAAGTTGAAAATTGCCTCATGGATGAAGCTACAATTATTACTAAAAACTCTCCATGCTGTCTCCAAATATCATGTTTCGTTTTAGTTTCCAAACTCTTGCTTTTGAAGGGAAGTGGAAGCACTACTGATTTGCTTCATCATTTTGTATGGCACTAACATGGATGGTATGTGATGTTATATTTCTCTCTATCTTGGTCATTAATTCTGTTTCTCATAGGTCCTTTACACATACTCAAAGTTAGGGATATAAGAGCTATCTATTTCTTGAACCAACTATCTTGCTGACTTCTCAAAGGCAAATTCCTTTTAGTTTTCAAAACAAAAATTCTATTTTTGTAGATATATTTGTGTCTTTGTCTGGGATGACATTTTCTACATTTTCTGCAGGGAAAATTTTAGTACATCCTTGAAAGCATACATGGCTCAAGTATCTTCTCTATACCTTTCTTATTATTTCTTACCTTCACCTATCCTAATCAAAGTTGATTTTTCTTTCCTTTGAACTAATACTGATTACCATGTAAGTCCTAGCTTAGTACTTCCTGAACTGCACTGCAATTATTTGTTTAATGTTTGAATCCCTAATAATCACTGAGCTTTTCAAGGGCGAAGTATCTGATAGATCTTTAAATCTCTAATGTTTATCACTTATTAGCTACTCTTTTAATATTACTTTTATTATTATTATTATTTACTTTAAGTTCTGGAATACATGTGCAGAATGTGCAGGTTTGTTGCATAGATATACATGTGCCACGGTGGTTTCTTGCACCTATCAACCTGTCATCTAGGTTTTAAGCCCTGCCGGCATTAGGTATTTGTCCTAATGCTCTCCCTTCCCTTGCCCCCCACCCCCCACCAGGCCCTGATGTGTGATGTTTCCCTCTCTGTGTCCATCTGCTCTCCCACTTATGAGTGAGAACATGCCACTATTTCTTTTAATTGAGTGATATTGTAGTTCCTTTAAGTATATTCAACAGAAAACAGATACTACAAGATATTTCATTAAAAAAGGATTTTGTGGTCTCGAATAAATTTGTAAGGCATTGAATATTGAGGATTCAATATGTTAAAGACTCAGAAAGCTTACAGAAAACATTTATGTTATTAAACAAAGTGTCTCTCATACTTTTTTTTTTTTTGGGTAGATGGAGTCTTGCTCTGTCGCCGAGGCTGGAGTACAGTGGTATAATCTGGGCTCACTGCAACATCCACCTCCTGGGTTCAAACTATTATCCTGCCTCAGCTCCCACGTAGCTGGCATTACAGGTGTGCATCACCATGTCTGGCTAATTTTTGTATTTTTAGTACAGACAGGGTTTCACCATGTCTCCCATGCTTTTCGATCAGGTAATACTTATTAACATCCCAAAGAACTAGAGAAAGGTTTGGCAACCCTGTTCTATAAAAGACCAGATATGGGAATATTTTAGCCATTGCTGGCCACATGGTCTATGTTGCAACTATGAACTCCAGCATAGCAGATTTGCTTGGGAAAATTAGCCACAGACAATCCATAAACAAATGGACATGGATGTGTTCTAGTAAAACTCTATTTACAAAACAGACAGTAACTGAATTTGGCTCTTAGGTTATAAATTGCTAAGCCCTGAATTAAGGATTTTAAGTAACACACTTTGGAGATTACTGAATTAGTTTTGAGATACATAGATAACAAAGTAATTTGTCAGTTGACTTTCAAATTTGTAACAAAACATAACATTTGAGAATTCTGAGAAGATATTCCCCCTGAGTACTGTCTTTCAAATAGTAACTGTTTTCTGAGCATGCCTTTCAGAGTCCTACAAAATTAGGTTGTTCAGCTAGGTAAGGGCTAATCAAGGCTAAGCATAGGCATATATCCAGTAAAATTAATTTCTACAGAGCTTTTGTCTTGGGAACTATGCTGCTTTCCTTTCTAAGAAGTCAACTAAAAACCTCTATGAACAAATTAGGGCTACTATTCTGAAGAGATCCCAGGATGCCTCTCTCCTTTCTAAATAACACAGTCACTTTCTTTATCAGATAAATTTTTAGAGATAATGCCTTAGGCAAGGCCTTCTTCACACATTGTAACAGTTTCAATTTCTGGTAAAGCAAGATGAAAACAAAGCCTAGTGGAGAGAATTATTTTGTGTAGATTGAGCAGTTTTATCAAAGCAAAGAACATAGTATTATGTTTATAGTGATTAAGCACTCTCCAAGCTAGAAGAAAGGAAGGCCTCCAGTTTTAACCAGACATATGTCAGATTTATTTGTCCAAAATAAATGAACAATTCAATTGTATTTACCAATTATTTGTGCTCCTGATTGCTGGTTAAATCACTTAACATTTTTTTTCTTTGAATATACACCCTTTGAATATATACCCTTTGAATATTTATATTCAGTTATTCAGCCCCCAGGTAATTATTATTCAGATGAGGTCTACATTTAATATTTTTGATCTGTAAATCTGTAAGAATAAATCAATACTTCTGTTGCTCTAAATACTTTTTTATCTCTTCTGTGGATCTTTCTATTCAATTCTTATCTTTGTTACACTGAGATTCTTGAAATTAAATGTAATATTCTAGGAATATACAAAATATTATTTGTATTATTATTTTGTGGGCTTGTGGTATGTTGTTTGTCTATTTGGGTCTCAAATAACTATAGCTTTTGCTTCATTGTCATTGTTCACTGCAAATTCATCTAATTTGATGTCCCAAATTTGAATCTCTGAATCTCTTCCTCATGACTGAATTTCAGGTCTCTTTTTGCTTCAGAATGAGTACATGTATTGCTAAAAGGAAACTACAAAATACAATACCATGTTTCTAAATTTTGTGGCTTTAAGTATTTTCTGCACAGAATCTATTTTTCTCATTGGTTGCTTATTTCTTCTCACTGACAGTATTTATTGTCCCCCGTCAGACTAACCATCTACTCCTTATTGTGGGACCTGCTTATGGGGAGAAGTCGGTCATAGACCAGACCCTAAGGTGTTTGTGGCCACCAAGATAAAGACAAGAACAGAGAATGAGAAGTAGTCTGAATTGTCCTGCCAGGCAGTAACACCATCTTCTTGTGAAAAGGAGTTTCTATCTCTGTCCCTAATGCTGATGAATCATCTGTTTCCTCTTCCTCTTATAAGTGTTATGAGTGTTGAGAGTTTAAAGCTGTTCATTCCAGCATGCTGCCACCTCCTTGTGGGAGGGAGCAGAATGCTTGACTTTTCCTTTATTGAATTAGAAGGAAAAGAGACAAGTGATTCCCCTCTAATTAAAGTTTTCCTTCATCTCTCTTGCCTTGGCACCTCTGTGCTTCCCTCCTTGCCTGTAACATCTGTATTGAAGGCAGCTTTCTAAACCTGGGTTTCAGTGGCTTCCACATTTCACACTTGCCTGAGGCAGCACTGTGAAGTGGAGAGAACACCACCCAAAATAGCTCCACAATGTGGGGTCAGATGATTAATTTCTAGGCTTCAGTTTTTCATCTGTAACATGACCTCCAACTTTGTATCTATAACTCTAGAACTGCCCTTATCTTCACTTTCTTCTTGATAAGTATGATATTTGCCATATTTTCCCCTTGTTTTAGGCTGTGGACACTTCAAAAGGCCTTTTTCATCACTGCTTTTTAAACTTTCCTCCTGCCTTATTCTCTTATTAGGTTTTATCCCATGGAGCACATTCTTTGGGTTCCCCTCCTACACTGAGGCTGTTCTATTCACGGAAACATTAAACTTAAAAATTGCCACAAAGAAAGAAAGTGAAACACAAACTAAAGAACCAAAAAACATTATACAAATCAAAATCTAAAACTTATTTTGAAATTATCTAGCTTAAATATTCCCATACCCAGGATATTTTGACAACTTGAACTAGAAGCGCCAAGAAGTCAAGATATTATATAATATATTACACAAATAGGAAGAAAACGTCTGAAGGCTTGGAAAAATATGATTTTTGAACTGCTACAAATTTAGCATACAGAAATAGAACAAAATATAGCCACCTAGCTCCAAAGAGGTAGAAATATGTTAAAATAAAGTTTGAAAATGACAGAAAAAAATAAAAGAGGATATTGGAAAATATCTAGCAGTCTCTGCTACATCTACATAACTTGATTTACTGGTAATTTTAATGAATAGGAAAAATATGTTAGTATAATGATGACTTCCAACTAGAGGTATTATTGGCTATGAGAATAATGGTTATTGGATGTTTAAAGCTTTTAATGGAAGTAATAAAATGCGTGGTGTATATCCTTAATCATAATAAAGAGAACCATAAGACTTTTTTTTAAAATTTATTTTATTTTCTGTTCCGGGATGCTTGTGCAGGACATGCAGGTTTATTACATAGGTAAGCATGTGCCATGGTAGTTTGCTATATCTGTCAACTCATCACCTGGGTATTAAGCCCAGCATTCATTAGCTATTTATCCTGATGCGCTCCCTCCCACTGCTCCCCTGACAGGCCCCAATGTGTATTGTTCCCCTCCCTGTGTCCATGTTCTCATTGTTCAGCTCCTACATATGACTGAGAATATGTGATGTTCGAACCATAAGGTTATTTTGATTGCCTTTACTGTGTTTTACGTTTGTGATGAAGAGAACAACTGTAAGACCAAAAAAAAAAAATCAAAATCATTTTAAGTCAGTCTGTTGCACAGAAGACACCAGATTTTTTCCTTTATAAGTTTTGTTGAATACATAAAAGAACCCAATAGCTTTAGCTTATTAACATTTATTTCTTTAGTTCCTCATTATGTCTTGTATTTATTCCCTAAGCTTGGACTTTGTGAGTACTGTGTTTTGTTACTAGTGAATAATATTTAATATAAAAACCTCTACCAGGAGAACGTTACCCCTCTGCAGACCCATAAAAATCTCACCTCAAAGCAAAACTTTTTGAAAATATATTATTTTCTCCCCTATTTATGTTCAACAGAGCCTAAAATTATAGGCTGCAAAGCATAGGAAACAAAGATCTGCCTCCATGCAAATATCTTATAAGCATTTATTTACATAAATTTAAACTTTCTGTTTATTTAAAATAAAGCAAAGGTTTGGAAATAAAAACTTGGAAATAAAAACCCTTGACTCTCCATTCCCTTTTAAATATACTCTGATTTTAATGGAAACCAGTGATAGAATATGATATTTCTGATATAACAGTAGTAACATATTTTGTGCTAAAAATTTGGGGAAAGTTCATTAGCTTAATGGTTTATTGGCATTCTCTACATATCATCTACACACAAAAACTTATAATTATAAACAGCTATTCAAACTTGGAAGGGATATATGGAATTCATGAGAAAAAGATAAAAATGGAAAATTGGTGTTGCATTCTATCATTAATTATTCAGGTTTTTATTTAGTTCCTACTATGTGTGAAGCACTATGTTAAGGTTGATTTGAGAAATGATAATGAAATAGATATAAAGTCTGTCCATCAAAGTGATCACAGTCTAATTGGGAATTAGGGTAGGTGGAATTGGGAATTAGGGGGTGGGTGAGCAAAATCCAGTTTAAGACTAGTCTGTGTCTACACTGTGGCTTTTTGGAAGTGAGCTCAATTTATGAAGAAGACAGACTAACCTAGTAATGAAGCTGAACGTAGTATAATTACTCACCTGGTAATAAAATTATTCGGTGGGAGGAGAGCATTTCAATGTGACATAGTTTCTGGATCAGGCTACTTTGTGCTCATGTCCATGGACAAGCCTTGTGTAGATGCCACATGCGATGCCTCTAGGTAAAGTATTAGGGCCTGATAACTAATTTGGTAGCCCTGTATGTAGCTGAGTGTAATTCAAAAGAGGCTTAAAAGATTTTCTCTTTCAGTTGGACATGGAACATCAGGCAGCAGATACATCAAGGGTTCCAAAGATGATTCAGATGTTAGCAAGTGGGAAGCACAGTAGCAGTGGTGGTACCAAAGATGAACATTATATATTGGGCCAGCAAGGAGATGTTGCACGCAGATGACTAGATTTGTTACTTGGACACTCAGAAACAATTACTGGTGGTGGTGGTGGTAGTGGAGGCAGTGTCGTGTGCAATGCTCTTTTGGGGACAGTGCATATACACAGAAAATTGTAATTATCTTAAAAGAGGCATGGACTGCATGCTATGGATGTTCCATGAATAGAGGAAGCACTAGCTGGGAAGACCAGCGAGAATCTCATGAAAAATATAGCATGGGAATGAGTCCTGAGTGATATGTAGAATTCAGATTTCAGGGATGGTTTTATGCAGATGGAAAACCAGGCAATTTGATTTCAATGTGAAGAGGGTGCAATGGGATAAAATGCGAAAGAGTTTCTTTAGAGAGTTGTTATAAAAGGAAGGAATTGTTAATATGGACAAACATCCCAGAAAGAAGAAGATAACTAAAAATAACTAAAACAAATGAACAAACGAACAAAAAGGACTCATCTGAAAGACACAGGGCAACTGGTAAGAACATTGATGATAGAAGGGTGTGAAAAAGAGTACTTAATGTATTTTTGAAGAAATGTCTAATGGCTTTTGCTTATTATCAATCTGAGTAGTTATTTATCAAGTTTCACGATGGTAATGTGTACAATGTAGTTACATGACAACTGTAGATTGGGGCAAGAACCTAGGCGTCGACACCAATGTAATTCATTCTAGATGACCCTATTTATTTAATTGCAGTGGTATATTAGATTTTTGTCATTCAATAACCATTGTCCCACTGTTTCCATATAGTGAGGTGACATTTTAGCATCCATCTTTAGAGTCAAGATGTAGATTTAATTGAATGCTGTTTTAAAGGTAGCCACTAGAGGGCTTTGCCTTATTTAAAGAAAGGGGAGTTAAAACCTGGAATTACTTTCCTATTAACTTGAAATAGTACTTTCTGAAGGGGTCCTGGTTTAGTATAAGGGAAGCTTGTTTACACTCACAAGATTCAAGTTCTAATCTTAGTTCTGTCACTTGCTTTCCTTCAAATTTAGTTTTCCAGTGTCTTATGTACCTCTTCTATTACATATATGTCATTCCCTACCCTATAATATGTGAATGCCATTAAATGATATACATACTCAATTTTATTATCTGTTTTGTTTTAAAAAATAAATGATTTATCTTTTTTCTTTTCTAGCACACACACACATATACACAGACACAAACAGACAGACACACTTCACTTCATGCCCTCATTTTCGTGATTTTGGTATTCTACTTCTTCCCACTAATATGTTACATTGCTGTCCAAGGACAAATTGGCATTAGAAATATGACTCTCAATATCCAAAGGCAGCTTTCTCATGTTTTTCCTAGAGATAAAGGCTTCTTTATTAATTATTGTCAGTGAAAGTAAAGCATTACCTTATTAATTTGAGTCCAGGGTGAAGAGAAAGATTGTTCAGACATTCCTAAACCTCTGCTTCCTCATTCTACTACTGAGTTTTCCAGTGTGGGAAAATGAGCCTGGCATTAGCAGGTTCAGGTATGACATTGAGCTGTGACTGAGGGCTGGAGTAGGAAAATGCTGTAATGATAACCGAGACCCTGCAGTCACCTTTCTTGAATAATCTGATCTCCTGTATTCTGCTGAATGATTCCTCAGGCCACTTAGGGACTCTCAGGCTTCGTCTGTATAGAGGATCTGTCGTGTGTTCACATCTAATATATGTGGCAATGTGCTGCCCAGGTCCTCAGCTGCAGATGGGAACAATGGATACATTTCAGATTTGAAAAATAGAGAGTAGCTTCCTGATCGCTAGACCCAAATCTTTCTCCTCAGGAAATTTTGAAACAAATAAACAATTTGAACAGAGGTACCTTGTTGAAATGGAAAAGTAGTATTTTATTGAATTTGACTATTGGACTTTCATTTTTATTTATTTCCTTTTGAAATAACCTTGTTAAAAATAAACACCATTTTATGCTTAAAATTACATTTTTGTATTTTAATCTGAGGCTACTCTTCCTCACTAAGCAGGTCAGCTGAAAAGAAAATAGGTTGGTTCTAATTTTCCGTATTCTAAAATGTTTTATTCAACAACCATACTTCAATTCTAGCAAATACCGTTTTCTAAACCAGGCGATTTGTGGGTATAAGCTTTGCCAAAGGACATAGTAGGGTTTCCTCAGTCCAATATATGTGTCACATTTACTTGATGATAATTAAAATGATTTCTCTCAAAACTCTGACCAACTCTTTCTAACTTCTACATCAATTAAACTTCCCAGTTTGTTTCACTTTTAGTTCAATTGTAGATTCCATTTATATCTAGCTTGCATGTGAATAATAAGGCAGATAGATTTAATACTGAGAATTTAGCACTGAGCTCTTTATATTTATGTCTTTAAAACTTTTAGTCTTTCCTGATTATCTGTCACACATCCAGCTTGATGCTAGGAAAATTTTGGATCAATGTGGTTGTTGGTCTAACTTTAGTCTTGTGGAGATTTTCACAGTCACATCGTCTTTAGCCTCTGATCAGTAATGACTTGGTTTCATCGCTAGTTGCAGTGTTCAGCTCAGCTCAGTAAAATGTTATTTTAAAATGCTTGATTTTTTTAAAAAAATACTTATTTAAAAAAAAAATACAAGCACTTTGTAAAGTGAATGCTCTCATCTAGCATGTAATTATGCCATATAGCTGTCAAATAGTACAACATTTAAGTGACTGTTTAATAGCATAGCAGCAATATACTATTACGTACTTCTTGCTTACCTTATAGTTAGAATGTAATTATTTATGTTTAAGGTGAAAAGCAGCACTTACTTTCATGCATAAACAGCTCCATAATGGAGTATAAAGGAAGAGGTACTCCATTGTCACAGTCCTAATTGGCATATGGCTGCTTTTTAAAACTGCAACCCAACACAGATCAATATGCCAATTAGGTTTCAAAGAAAATGAAGAGGTGGTCTAATTGCTCAGTTTCCTGATGTATTAACTGAACCTTAGAAATTCACCAATATTAGTAGACTCTAAAAGCATTTGAAACTGTTATCTTTCTTTCTATCTTTCTCTCTACGGCTTTATCATCTATCTGATTGTTTGATTTTATGTTACTCACGGTGTATTTAACTTTAACAAAAGATACACATGCCTGAAACAGAAAGAAAATTATTTTCATTAGGGCAAGTAAGAATGTGATAACAAAATAAGTAAGAAATTTTAATGGAGCACCAAGTATTTCCTTAATCAAACCAACTCCCAAGATACTCCATCTATAATATCAAGATAAGACTTGGAAGGTGGTAATTGCTTATGGATTTATTTTCCTTTCATGTTTTTAATCTTGAATTTATGTATGAAGTCAGCTCTTGGTTGTCTATGAATATTGAAAGGATGAAAGACTTGGGATGCGTCCCATGCCCTTGTTTTCTAACTTTACCATTGACCATCCAATAAGATAGATTCTGGGCCACTGACAATAGGGAAATTTCAGCAGAAAGTGGGAAAAGTAAATTACAAATGCTTTGATGTCTATGAGCATGTGCCCCTGTTTGCCTTGTGCTGGCTGGAACTACAAGTAGTGAGCTACTACCCATCATTCTTGCTATACAAGTGTGATCTGAATATTCAGATATTATTTATGTTTAAGGTGAAAAGCAGCACTTACTTTCATGCATAAACAGCTCCATAATGGGGTATAAAGGAAGAGGTACTCCACTGTCACAGTCCTAAGTGGCATATGGCTCCTTTTTAAACTGCAACCCAACACAGATCAATATGCCAATTAGGTTTCAAAGAAAATGAAGAGGTGGTCTAATTTCTCAGTTTCCTGATGTATTAACTGAACCTTAGAAATTTCTGAACCTTAGAAATTTCTCAGTTTAATATTTCTCAGAAAATATTTAGATCACTCTTGTATAGCAAGAATCATGAGTTGTAGCTCACTATTTGTAGTTCCAGAGATGCTTAGAAAGGATTTCTGTATTGGGTGTATTGTTGAATTACCAGATATAAATAATGACATCTTATATTTTTACAACTAGTTATACTTTTGAAGATACTTCCGTCTACTTCTCTTATTTTATTTCATAGCAATGTGGCGAAAGCCTACGGAGTGGGGATTTTATTTTGCTTCTACCTTTGAGGATTCTGAAAGTTAGACAGGTTAAATGACATGCTTGAGGCTGATATTAGGGATCAAAAGGATGCTGAGATCCCAGTATTTTGATTACAGTTACTACTACTTCTCTCAGCTGCTATTTATCAAATGCTTTTCTTGTGTCAGGATATGTGCTTTAGAAATGTATCTCACTGAATCGTTTCAACAGCTGTTTGAGGGAGATATTGTTCCATTGTACAGAATCCAGCCCTCTCTTCAACAGTTTCCTTGCAAAGCTGAAAGTTCATAGAGCAACAGTTATAAATGTGATTAGTTTACTGTTGCTTTTTGTTTGCTTTTTAAATGTTGAGTTGATAACTCTAATTCTATTTCTCTACTTTGAGATCAATTCAAACTCTTATTACAAAAATTTATAGGCTTTTGTGTTCATTTCTATTCTTTTTATAATGACAGGTCTTAGAACTCACATTGTATACACTCCTTATTTTATTCTAAACTAGTTGGAGGAAAGACCAGTAGACAATTCTCTGCACCAAAATGTTATACAGATAAGTAGTATACCCCCAGAAGGCACTGGTGACATGCTGTCCCCTCAACAAAGACAGAAGTTACTGGAGTTAGAGACAGAAAAAAAATATTGATTATGTGTCAAAGGATATATTTATAATGTAAGGATTTGTAGGTTTTAGTGAAATAACAAAAAATAAAAAGGACATGAAAAATTTATTTTCTTGTTTACTTCCATAGTAGGTTAAGTGACAAAATACCTCCTGATGGCACAATGGCTGGCTTCCTCTGCATAGTGAAGAGCCTAAACACCCAACTGCAACTTCATGAAAGACTGATTCATGCAATTTCAAGCTAAATTGTGGCCTTTCTCCACCAAAAAAAAAAAAAAAAATCAGAAAATGCATTCTCCAAAATATGCAACCTATATTTGTTCAGGATAGCAAGAACATTTAGATTCTGGGTTATAGTAACATATAAAATTGAATTTTCTCTCTGATCCCAAGCAAGTAACCTGGGTTCTTGAAATTCTAAAGTTGTATTAAATTTGAATGTGCTATGATGATTCACTGTGTGGTTTACTAATGCTTCAATTTTTACCTGCTTTTATTTTATCATTTTTATTTTTGAAATACATAAAATTTTCCCTGTTAATCATAGTCAAGAAACATGTGTTTTGGATAAAGACAACATTTTCTACAATTAATTAATAAATCATTATCTGTCTTTCTAAATTTCTGATTCTACAAAATTATATTTGTAGATTAGTCACATAAATTTTATGCTTTCATAAGAGGGGTTAAACCTGAAAAGACTTACTGAACTTGGCTTTCTGGCAATGAACTGAAGAATGAATAATATGCAACCATACTAGAAGTGAAGATTCATTTAATCTATAAAGAATCACTAATAACTAAAGACAGATGACTTTAGGAATTTGAAAACACATTCTCTTCCCGATGGACTTTTAGGACTAGTAGTATAATAGAGTTCATGTGTTTGGTGACTATTCCTCTTCAGCTTCAGGTTTTAGATTTCCAGTCTATCCTTAATTGTAGCATGGCCTTCACCAGCAACATTATTGAAGAAGCAGAAGTGGCTGAGAGACTATGGTGCAAACTAAACTGAATAGACATTGTGATGGTTAATTTTAGCTATCAGCTTTACTGGATTAAGGAATTCCTAAAGAGCTGCTAAAGTGTTATTTCTGGATGTGTCTGTGAGGATGTTTCCAGGGGAGACTGGTGTGTGAGTCATTGGACTGAGTGGGGAAGATCCAGGAAATGTATATGGGGACCATCATTCTGGGGGCCCTGATGGAACAAAATGGCCAAGGAGAGGCAAATTCTCTTTCTTTCACTCCTGGAGCTGGGGCATACTTCTTCTCCTGCCCTTGGACATCAGAACTCCAGGTTCTCCAGTCTTTCAACTCCAGGACTTATATAAGCAGCTTCCAGTTTTTCAGGCCTTTGCCCTCAAACTGAGAGCTACACTAACAGCTTCTCTAGTTCTGAGGTTTTCAGACTTGGTCTCAGCCTTGCTACTGGTTTCTGTGGGTCTCCATCTTGCAGTTTACCTGTTGGGGGACTTCTCAGCCTCCATGATCATGTGAACCAATTTCCCTAATAAATCCTCTCACCTATAATCCATCCATCCTTTATTGGTTCTCTCCCTCTGGAGAATGCTAATACAGTAATATTCTTTTTTTCTAACTTACCTGAAAAGAAAGAATAGCTCGATTCAGTCATATTTAAGTGAATTTTTTTCATAAAATACTTTTGGGCTCCAAGTAATTAGGCTCTCCTCTTTTTGTCCCTGTTTTCTAAGTATTTCTACAGTTGCATTAATCTACCCTCTTCCCAACACTATACTACAGTCCAATTTTTAAGTCAATTACTCAAAATATCAACAAACTAAAATAGTTATTCTCTTATTTTTCTTTATGGAAAATATCATTGCCTTATCACCATCTTGTGATAGAAATTAATAAATATTAGTTTTAGAATCTTCTATGTCAAGATTACCATGGTATAGTTGTTAACTTTTAAGAAGCTTAAAAAACCATACATAATACATATTTGTGCACATACATAATACATATATGTGGGAAAGTAGTGCTTAGCATCCAAATAAATGTAGAAGTAAAGTACAATAAAAATTCAAGAAAAAGAATCTGAACTAATGGATGTAAGAAAAAGTGGCATTTGAACTATTAAGGAACTGAGAGGGCTTGGAAGAAGAACTTTTAGCTGAGATAATAGCTTAATAAAAGCCACACCGAGTTCTAAAGTATAGATTGAAGGAATGAAGAGGACTATGGTGTATGGATATGTGTGAATGTCCAGTGGCAAATAGTTGTTGAGAAGACTGATTTCATATTGTAGAGGGCTTTGAATTCTGGGTTGATGAAATTCTATTGTATTTTGTATTGAATGAGAAATCCTGTAATAAATTTTAGCTTGAAATTCACTAGTTATTGTTTAATAACACAACTGTTGACAGCAATGCACAGCATGAGTCAGAAGGGGAAAGATCAGACATAAAGATGAACTGCAAAGTTGTCACTATAGTTTAGATAAGAAATAATGGAAGCATGAACTTTGGCAGACAAGATAAAAATGGAATGAAGACAGAACTCTATGAGAGAAAGAACACAGTAACTCCTTTAATGATGTTGAGATCCTCAATATTCCAGAGGATGGCCATGCGATTTGCTAATACAGGATAGGAGAGAGAATGATGTGTGAGCACCTGTGATGAAGACAGCACACTTAGAGTAGAAACTGAGAAACAGTGGATAACTTCTGAAATCGTTGGGTATAATCATCTGTCTTGTGTGATCTAATATATGTTAATTCTTGTAGAAGAAACAATTTCTGCTGTTACAATCTGCAGCATTTATAGAAACTGGTTTGATTTTTAAGACTGTGATGGTTTTGTTTTCCATTCATGTTTGAGATGTTGCGTTCAGATGAAAATCTGGGTACATGAACTTTATAGAAAATGATATTATAAGAATGTTAGGAGATAGCAAAAGCCAAAGGGGGAGAATATTGCTGACCCATTCCTTAGAATAAGAATCTTAAGTGTTCTGTTTACTGTGCTGTACTTGCTGACTGTGTGGTCTATTTCCAAAGGTGGTTTTTATTCCTGTAAGATCCAGAGTATAACAAATGGCAGAGAGTAAATTAAGTATCATTGCATTGGAAAGAAAAAAGAAAGCTTATTGTATTTTAGGCTGATTGTATGCATCTTTGGGATTTGATTATTTTTCCATGCTGGTTTACTTAGAAGGCAGCTTGTTAAATGGTAGTTGTGAGAAATTAAATGATTTCTATTTATCTATTATCTTTGTATGTATATGCTTACTTGGTATCTTTTGGATATTACCACATCAGTGAAATAGGTGCATGCAGTGAAATCTAGAGGTTAAGCCTAAGTGAAAAAAAAAAGTCGTAATTAAACTCAACTAAATAGTTATATTCTAGTAACTACTAATTTAAGAGACTAAACGTAGATTATTATTAAAATTATTTTCAATTTTCTTTATCTTTCAACTGTCTATTTAAATATTCTACCTTCTTACCTCTGCCTTCAAGTTGAGAGGAAAAAAATCAAACAAAGATTAATTTTGTCATTTCTTAATTTTTCTGTAGAGGATTTGTCAGTGGAAGCCACTGGGGCTTTAGGTCAAGTGAGTTTTCTTTTTCTTCTTATTGTGACCAGTCATGTTATCTTTGGTGCCTATTAGTGCACACTATTCACAGGAAAGGGCACAAGGGTCCTACGGAGTCCTTAAAAAGTAACTAAGCATATTACTTCTCTAGCAGTGTCTACAATTAATTTTCATTTTCACATAAGTAGATTAAAATTATTTTCTGCCTTTATTAAGACAAAGACTCTCTAAGTTCCTTATCCAGGGGCTACTAGTAAACAGTAAATGCCCTTCAGAAATTTAGTTCCCTTCTCTATTACCATAAACATTTCAGAATTACACTTCCTTTTTTCCCCTTCCTTCCAGAATTAAAGAAAGAAGCGATTATGCTCCTGAAATAGTGAAGATTTTACAGGTAACACTTCTTTCTTTCCTTTGTTAGATGTTTACAATTTTGATAAAATCTAGAATGGGGAGGCAGGGAAATCAATGCCAATCTTGCCATTCTATTTGGTGAGTATTTTTTTTGTAGTGTGAAGAGTGTGTGGTATTTTTACTAGTATGGGCTAAAAAATATTTGCAAATTCATTATATAACATTTTTATTTATTAGGGAATCAGATAGAGGAGGGCTATTCTTACCACTGCTTATTGCAAAAGAAAATAGGGATTAACCTAAACTTCTGAGTCTCAAGATGGGGCAGCACACGTTACGTTCTCTTTCTGGGGCCCTGCATTCAGGTATAATTTTCATGTCAAACTTCAGCTAGGACGGCCATTCAGTTCCCTCTTCATTTTCCTGATATAATTGTAAGAAAGTGCAGTAAGTTGTCTTTCTGTTTGTCACTCGTAAGTTTTATTAGCAAAAAACATTTAAAATAACCTTTGTAATCATTTTCTACATGAGCATCAGTATTTGCTCAGGGCACTTTACAATTCCAATTTTATTAAATGGGAAATCTTTCTCTAGTTCTTTTGTCAGCATTGTTTTGTCCTTGGATTAAATAAGGGCATATACTTGAATTTTGATTTTTATGTTAAAAAAAGCTTAATAGTTTTTTATATAAACCAAATAGAGCCAGCAGTGGGAATTGTAGTGAGAATCAAGGCGTCACTTGTTCAGCCAGAATTTAAGTAAGAAGCAATTATCCTCTTGAAATAGTGAAGATTTTACAGGTAACATCAAAGGCTGACATCAGGTTGAAATCTACAATAACACTACTAGATAATGAAAGTAGAAAATTAGCTTTTGCAATGCAAAGAAATCTATCTGTGGCTAGTGTCTTCTGGGAATGATATAACATTTGTCTGCATAAGACTCTGGTGTCATATGATCACAGAAGAATGAATTTGTGCTTGTCAACATAAGCCCTATCTGTAAGAGGTCACAGAATTGCAAAGTAGAGTCTGTGAAAAGGGAGAAGAAATGTTACCTACAGTAGAGTAAGTACTTTTTAGTGTTGCTTTTGTACAGTAAGATAATGTGTACCATCAACTAGCACTTGACAAGTCCTCCACTGGTATAGACTAAATAAATTTATGACTGAATTAAGATGAGGCTGTTGTGAAAGGGGGATAAAATTAGAATCACTCCTGAATAATGATTTACACGGAGCAAGAAGTCAGTTCATTCTAGAATCTTCTAAAATCTTAAAAAAATGTTTTCTTGGGCCGGGCGCGGTGGCTCAAGCCTGTAATCCCAGCACTTTGGGAGGCCGAGGCGGGTGGATCACGAGGTCAAGAGATCGAGACCATCCTGGTCAACACGATGAAACCCTGTCTCTACTAAAAATACAAAAAATTAGCTGGGCATGGTGACGCGTGCCTGTAATCCCAGGTACTCAGGAGGCTGAGGCAGGAGAATTGCCTGAACCCAGGAGGCGGAGGTTGCGGTGAGCCAAGATCGCGCCATTGCACTCCAGCCTGTGTAACGAGAGCGAAACTCCGTCCCAAAAAAAAAAAAAAAAAAAAGTTTTCTTTTGATTAAGGAGATATTACACATTGAAATTACAATGTAATTACACATTAGCTTTTTAAATTTGGCAACTAAACTTTCTAAAATACAAATTATTAAAAACAAGCAAATCTTTGATATGCTACATTAAATTTTATTGATATGTAAATACATAATATGTTATATGTGAACATAATCAAAATTCTTTTTTTTTAAATTTCAAGGATGATTATTAAAATGAAAGAGAGTTCATTCTAATGTTTGAATGAAAGAAATATATCAAAGTCCAACTCAAATTTATAAAGAAAGGTACCAGTTACTATCTATAAAGTAGCATGTAAGAAAGATTGGGACATGAGTGAGACTACCTTTTAAGAAGTGTTTAAAAATGTGTGAATTTGTATGGAATACTATGCAGCCAGAAAAAGGAATGAGATCATGTCCTTTTCAGGGACATGGATGGAACAGGAAGCCATTATCCTCAGCAAATTAATGCAGGAACAGAAAACCAAACACCACGTTTTCATTTATAAGTGGGAGCTGAACAGTAAGAACACATAGAGACAGGGAGGGGAACAACACACACTGGGGCCTGTTGGGGTGAGGTCACGGGGAGGAAAAACATTAGGAAAAGTAGCTAATGCCTGCTGGGCTTAATACCTAGGTGACGGGTTGAAAGGTGCAGCAAGCTACCATGGCACATGTTTACCTATGTAATAAATCTACGCATCTTGCACATCTACTCCAGGACTTAAAATAAAAAATAAAGAAAATTTAGAAAAAAATGTGAATTTGGCACACTGCTGGTCAACATACAGGTTGTTGAACAGACCAGGTATTTGCAAAGCCACCTGAAGACTCACTCAAATATTCTCCACGTCATGGCCCTACACAGCCCTTCTATTCTCATGTTGGTCACTACCTTATGAATATTTGTCTCGTTTATGTTATCTCCATGAAATTTTCCCAGTCAGGACCAATTCCTCCTTCTTCAGTACTTTCATGTACACATTCTGCTCTTTATTCTAGTTTTTAATGTATGTACTTTTCTGTCTCTCCCACAGATGGCAGGTTCCCAGGTAGAAGTTTTATCTCAATTTATTTCACTTATTTCCTGTAGCCACTAGAATGTACCTTACACATAACAGACACTAGATCAATATTTGGTAAATGAATGTACATAAAGGAAAATGATACAATTAGTCAATTGGATATTGTCACATTAAAACCATGTGAGGTTCTGAGTGGAAATAATTTTCTTTTCATTCTGCTCATGAAATGATATTTAGTGTGCCCTTAGGTGTAGATGATGGTTATACTGAGTTGATGAGTTCAATTGGTATGTCAATTTCATTTAAATTTTGTGTAATGTGTCCAAGGTATGTCTTAATCCATTAGTGAAAATTGAATTTTCATAACACATTATTAAGAAGCACATCAGACTCATATCTCAGTTTAAACAAGAGAGCTTCAAGGTTTTGTAAGTGGACTTAATCAGTGCTCTTAAACCCTGGTAGAACAGTGCATAGAAAGAATCACCCTGGGACTGATGTAGGACACCTCAGAAATGTGGAAGTTTTCATGGTAGAATTAACTGCATGTGTCATTTGTCAGGTGGATATAGTAAATGCTGTGGTTTTGAGGTACCCAAATGCAAAAATAATCTGGAAAGGAAAAACAATATTTATAAATATCACGATATCCTCTTCCTGTTATTCCTAGTCACTGGTAGTAGCACTCTGGAAGATAGAATATAAATTGTTTCCTGGAATACATTGGTGTTTGCCTTCATTAAACCTCAACTTCCTGATGGCATGAAGCCATCTATTCTCAGTAATACCTCTCCATTAGCAAAACGATATAGCATTTGAAGTTATGCATTATCCATTTGAGCGATGCTTCACCTGTTTTGATTATGGAACCTCTATAATGATAAACTCTGGAATATAACAATAGCTAAACATTTATTGAGTGAACACTACATATCAGACCATGACCTAAGTACTTTACATGTGTTCACATATGGACTCTCACAACAATTCTATTTACTTTATCTCCTTACTTAGTGAGGTGGAACTAGCTCTTGCATCTGGCTATAGAACCTGTTTAAAATGCCTCTCATTTAACTGTGCTCATCTGATTTAAGCTTCCCAGCCTACTGCTTCTCCCAGCTACTTGTCGCTCTTGCCGTAAGCTTCAATATGACATCCACCTCCTTGGCCCCTGCCTTTCTTTGCCATCTATTCCTATTATGTCTCAGCATGGATTCATTGGTCATCTAATGTAACTGTGCATTCATACTCACCCAGTAGTACTCTACCTTCCCAACTGCCCCACCATCTCCCAACCTTTTGCTGTCTTTCTGGTCACTGTCCAAATCTAGGCACCCAACCACCACCTCACTTTATGTTTTTTTGAGAAGTCAGCCTTTGATCATATAATTATGTTGAGTGAATACATCACAAATTCAAGCTCTTTAACCTTATCTAGATCCTTGCTATTGTTTAGTGAATTGTTTATTCGGTCCCTTGATTAACCCCTATTATCTCCTTTAGGGCAAATGTACCTAAGCTATTCCACATTTCTTAAGCCCCTGTCATGCCCTAAGCCTATCTCACATTCAGCAGATAAATTAAATTCCGTTTATTGATAAATTTGTGTATATTTCTCAATCTACACAGTTTTCTTTGTCCCCTAATTTTTCTATCTCTTTACATTCCCTCTTTTTAATTGCCTGTCTCAGAAGATGAAATATTCTTCCACTTTAAAATTAATGTCTTTACCTGTGCTTTTGGTCTATTTTCATGTAGGCTTTTCAAGGAAGTTGTTTAGCAGTTACTCTCTCCTGATTACCCACCTTCCGTCTGTCTTTTCTTATCAATGCCTGCCCTTCAGGAAAATAACTCATTTGAGTAATCTTTAGGGATAAAGCAGAGCAGTACCCCTTTATACTTTAAACATCTACCCCTTGTTTCCTGTCTCATCTCCTGCCTTCATCTCCTTGACAATATCTTTAAGAGTAATTTACTGTCTCTGTCTCTTCTTAATATTATTCTTGTGAATACTATGCCATAAAACCTAGAGTCATTGGCCTAAGGCATTCACTCCATGTTCTTTTTTCTGTGGATCTCATTCTTATCCTTGTTTAGCTTTTTAAAAGCAGCAGTGTTTGCCCTGACAAGTTGTAGAGAGCTTTTGATCATCCTTCTGCTCCATACAAATGAGAGAAGACAGAATGGAAAAAATCACCAAGCAATCCTAAAGGGAGGGCCATGAGAGAATCTCTCAAATATAGACAGTCCACACAGAAGCAAGATTGTTTATTTCCAAAACATTTTATACTAGTACTGAGAACCAACTGTATTTTAGCCTTGACACTAAGTGATGAAGGGTTATAGGAACTGAACTTACTCTTTAGTTGGAAGAGTGCTACTGGTTTTAGGGTTGTTCCAAACTTGCCTAGTCCTAGGCAATAATAGGTTATTTACTTAAGATTCCACTTGAAAGTCTGATAGATGACTTGAAATTATACCAGTTCCTGGGCTTCTATTGGTTAGGCTCATATACCTGAAACAGTATGGGCAGGCAGTCCATCTGGAATTCTGAAGGATACAGGTATGAATGAAAACATGGTGAAGGCCGTGATTCATTACCTTGAATTCTATGTGGTTATTGTTGCTCTCATTTTATTCTGGACAGTCTTGCCTCTTTTGGGATAACTATGAGGCATAATTTTCTCTCTACAGTTCTCCTTGCAAACAGGCTGAAGGTATAGAGAGAGCAACCTTACTTGGCTTCCTCTCTTTCCTTTCTCATTTTCCCCACTCCCTACTGGTTTCCTCTGGGAGAAATTTCTAATAAATCACTTCTACCTAGAGCCTCATCTTATGATCTGCTCCTGAGGACTCTAACTTAAAACTGAATATCAAAGTCACAGTTCAGGGATAGTTTTGGAAAAGTATTCTATAGGGAGATTTTATATTAAAAACCTAATAGTTATTTTCTCACAGAATATTAATGAATTAAATAAATGTGAATTAAAATCTGTTGATCTCTATTTGAAATGCTATAGGGAAATAAAAATGAAGAATAAAGGCAATTAGATATTTTCTAAGTTTTGATGAATCCTATTTATTGGGAAAATTAATTAAATACTTGAAAACCATAATGTTAGCTATTTTCATCTGTTCTCAGTAGGGTAGTAAAACCATAAACCTATAAAAATAATTCAGAAGATAAAAAATTCTAGTTTCTCTCACATGATGTTATATGTAACCAAGATTGAGATTGACTTTTAAAAGATATATTGTAGATTTATTGTGGGAAAACATGTAATTGATTTTTTCCTTTATATATATAGCTTTATTTAGATATCATTCACATACCAGAAAATTTATTGATTTAAAATATACAATTGTTCTTACTATATTCACAGATAAGTACAACCAGCATCACGGTTAACTTTAAAATATTTTTATCACCTAAAAACAAAACCCCAAACAGAAAACTCAAAATAACACCCCAGAATATCTGCATGTAGAAATATGAAATTAGACCCTCATCTCACTCTTTACAAATCAACTTAAAATGGATTAAAGACTTAATTGTAAGACCTGAAACTGTAAAACTTCTAGAAGAAAACATAGGGAAAAGCTCTATGACATTGGTCTGGACAATGATTTTTTGGATATGACCCCAAAATCACAGGCAACAAAAGTGGAAATAGACAAAGGGAATCACCTCAAATTAAAAATAGAAACTAAAAATTCACACAGCAAATGATCAACCAGAGTAAAGAAACAACCAACAGAATGGGAACATGTATATGGAAATCATACGTTTGATAATGGGTTAATATCCAAAAAAATAAGGAACCCTAGTAATTGAAAGCAAGAACAAATAACCCAATTAAAAAATAATCAAAGGATCTGAACAGACATTTCTCAAAAGATGATATACAAATTGCCAACAGATATATATAAAAAATACTCAAAATCACTAATCAGAGAAATGCAAATTAAAGCCACAGTGAGATATTGTGGTTCACACCTGTAAGAATGAATATTACCTAGAAGACAAAAGATACTAAGTGTTGGAGATGTGGGGAAATGAGAACCCTACTGGTAAAAATACAAAATAATACAGCCATTATGGATGACATTATAGAAGATCCTTTAAAAATTAAAAATAGAACTACCATATGATCCAGCAATCCCACTTCTGGGTAAATCCAAAGGAAATAAAATCAGTGTGTTGAAGAGATATCCGCACTTGCATATTTATTGTAGCATTATTCACAATAGCCCAAGTATGGAATCAACCTACACGTCCAACAACAAATGAATGAGTAAAGAAAATGTGATACATTTACACAATGGAATACTATTCAGATTTAAAAAAAAATCCTGCTTATTTACATCAGTGTGGATGAACCTGAAGGACATCATGTTCAGTGAAATAAGCTACACACAGACAGACAAATACTGTATGATCTCACTTATATGTGGAATCTAAAAAAGTTACACTCATAGGTAGCAGAGTAGAATAGTGGTTACTATTCTGTAGAATAAGTTATCTTGAATCTATTCTTCCTAATGGAAAATGTGTACCCTTTGACCAACATCTCCCTAACACCCCATCCCCTCCATATCCTCTTTGAAGGCTTATTCACAATCGTCACATGGTCTCAGATTGGCTCTGGATTTGTTAATTATGGAAGTTTGACTGTGGCTTTAGTTTCACAGACACTGACTGTATGTTTAGCCACAGAAGGAGAGTAGATATTATCAGCAAAGAAATACATGAAAGTTTGATTTGAGTTAGAGAAACCACTCCATGAAATAATGTAAAAATAAGGCTAAGGTAGAACTAAAAGGCTTTCATTTGGAAATCGTTTGCTTAAAAAATCCTAGAAGTAAGTAGCTTAGTTTTGGAATGTAAATATTGGTTGTACTGGCAGAATAGGACAAAAAAAAAAAAAAAAGCAATGGAAAAGACAAGTTGATTTGACAATCTGGTGAAGAGACAACAGGCTGGTAAAGAGTGGAACTGTCTCAGAAGGCAGATTGTGATGAAAAGGGCAGCAAATATTGATATAAAATGTAGAAAGAGTAGCTCCCAAATGTAACTGCTCTTAAAGGGATAAATCTAGAGAGAGAATTTTCATTGTTAACTAGATCTTGGAAGGAAGGTAGTATGATTAAATGATTGCTGCATAGAAATCAATTACAAAATCCCAATAACATTCAAAAATAAGTATTTATTCTCATTGGTTTATGGGTCACCTACGGTTTGGTTGATCTAGACTGGGATTGGCCACACAGCTGTATTTCATGCTGTAAGTCTGGGGCAGTTCTTCTCCAAGTGTATCCATTCTAGATCCAAGACTAAAGGGGCTATAGCTACTTGGGGGAGGCTTTTCTAATAATGATGGCAGAGATGTAAAATAACCAACCAAACAAAAACCAGGCAGATACCCTTGAAGTCTCATAAGATATAGGCTTGTAACTAGTACATTATTACTTCTGCCTCTGTATCATTGGCCAAAACAAGTCATATGGTCTAGCCCAAAGATAAGGAGTGAGGATGTACCCTCCATACACAATAAAGAGAAGACAAGAAGCTGTAATCCCAGTACTTTGGGAGGCCAAGGCTGGTGGATCACATGGGGTCAGGAGTGCAAGACCAGCTTGGCCAACATAGCAAAACCCCATCTCTAATAAAATACAAAAATTAGCTGGGTGTCGTGGCAGGTGCCTGTAAGCCCATCTACTTGGGAGGCTGAAGCAGGAGAAAGAATTGCTCGAACCTGGGAGGCAGAGGTTGCAGTGAGCCAGGATCATGCCTCTACACTTTAGCCTGGTCAACAGAGCAAGATTCTGTCTCAAAAAAAAGAAAAGGCAAGAAAAATTGGACCTGTTTTTTAGTCTACAACAATGATTTATTACAGTCAAGAGAGATGAGGATTGGGAAAAATAGAAGTTGAATTTTAATGCTATTGCAACAAAACTTTCAATCGATCCTACAGGAAACCCTGGAGCTGGGCTGACTCTTAAGAGTTTTCCCAAATTGAGTCAAGAGAATTAGGATATGTTAATTCCACAATAATCAGTCATTGGATATTGGTTGCCTCCCAGGATGGGACATAATTTGTGCATGACTGGGGAAAGCAACTTTTTTCAGTGAAGGGCAGTGCCTATAGACAGACTCAGCTGTGAACCACCAGTAGGCAAGATTCTTAGCACCTGGGGAAAGGAGCCTTGGTCTTGAGGGAGGATCTAAGCAGTACTCCACAGCATCCACTGCAGAAAACATCTAGAAAATGTTTGAAAGTTGCTGTTTTAAAAGTTCATGTTAATGGTTCTCGTCTTATTGAAGTCACCTGGCAAGCTTTTCAAAAATAATTTGATGCCCAATTCTTCAAACATAGCACATTGTTTTAAGTCCACTAAGTTGCCTCTTGCCAAAAATTTTCCAAGTTATATCGTATTATTTTTTAAAAAAATAAAAAATCAATTATTGGTAACACAAAGTAAAAGGAGAGGGTGTTAAATTTTCTTAGATGTTCATTATAGTGAGTCAGCAGCTATCTACCTAAAAAGCTTACTACATGGTGTCTTTTGGCAGTTCCAAAGAAGACACTGCATCAGCGAAATTGTGATGTGTCCGCAGGAAGGTCTTCCAGGTTTACATAGGGCCTCATTTAGGGCTAGTGAAGGGGAGCTGTGTTTCACTATGGGAATGTTGACAATCACTCTGGCCTTAAATTCTTAGTTCCCTGGAATCTCCCTTTCTTACTCTGCCTGGCTCCACAGAGCAGAGAGCAAAGAAAGAGCTATACTCTCTTCGAAGTAATGCTATCACTTAGACTCACGAAACAGAAACAGCTCTTTCAGAAGAACTGGGAATAGAGCTCCCGCTATTCTTTCTATATACTCCCACTTCTACCCTCCCTTATTTTCAAGGGGTAAAGAATAAATTACGTGATTGGCAAGATTAATGAAAGGGACTGAGCATAAATCACTGAGACCTTTCTGAACTCTCTTTTATGTGGTTGGTACACCTGGGTCAGGACCGTCTTCAAGTGGCAGGCATTAACCACCGCTGCTTTTGAAGCTCTCAGAAAGCTCCATGGGAAATAGATCGTTCAATAGCTGCAACACCACAGATACGGTGTGCCTCTGTGTCCCCACCTAAATCTCATCTTGAATTGTAACCCAGTGGGAGGTGATTGAATTATGGGGGCGTGACTTTCCTGTGCTGTTCTGATAGTGAATGAGTCTCACGAGATCTGTTGGGTTAAGAGAGCCTGCGCAAGCTTCCTCTTTTTGACTGCTGCCGTCCAGGAAAGATGTGACTTGTTCTTCCTTGCCTTCTGCCATGATTTTGAGGCTTCCCCAGCCACATCGAGCTGTGAGTTTTCCCTTAAACCTCTTTTCTTTGTAAATTTCCCAATCCCGGGTATGCCTTTATCAGCAACGTGAACACGAACTAATGCAACTGCTTTTAGCTGGCTTTGTGATAACTTGCTTTATAGACCCAACTTTCCATGAGGGTAACTCAAGGGCTAGACAAGAAGGGAAGGCACAGGAAGACTAAATATGGATGCAAGTCCATGTTGAATTCCACAATCCAGCAATAAGTGAAAATTTTGAACCCTACATAACCTCTGCATTAACTTTATGAAAGGTGAGGAAAAAGGACGCAACTGGCTCCTTAAAGAGCTCAGCAAATGGTATTAAATACATTAGCTTGTGAGCATTGAGCCATTTCATCCTTTGATTAGCGTTTTCTGTGGTGGGATGAGACTAGCTTGTCAATTTTCATAACAGCTTGGCAGACAAAATTTCTCATATAAATAGACCAGTTTTCATTTTAATTTCATAGTCACCATTTTGTTTGTTGAATATTTGACTTTCCATGTTTCTTGGTGTTTGGAAGAAGGGCTTCCCCTTGCACAGGAAAGTTTCACATTCTGGATAATCATTAGATAGGGCTTTCCTTAAGTTTAGTGAAAATGTGGCCTATTTTTAACATTAAAAACGGGTTAGCCAGGCACGGTGGCAGGTGCCTGTAATCCCTGCTGTTAGGGCGGATGAATTCCTTGAACCCAGGAGGTGGGGGTTGCAGTGAGCCAAGATAGCGCCTGTTGCATTCCACCATGGGCAACGGAGTGAGACTCCGTCTCAAAAAAACAAAACCTTGGAAATACTGATAATCTGTTGGTCTACTTACATGTGAGACTTAGGACTACGATCTATACTGTTTAGACTTGATCAAGGTAATGTCGCCTTGGAAGTCTGCGAACCAGCATCATTTAGATAACAGTGAACTAAAATGCACCTTTCCCTCACCATGATAAACCTCTCCTAATTTTTCTAAGTCTGCTAGTCCCTGAGTAAACTCTGAGTGTAGAATTTGGATACTTTAATATATGGATTGCTCATATAGGCAGTTTAGCTTTGAAAGGCCCAGATAAATTACAAACTCTAGGGCAAAAGTCCTGAGTCAGGACAAACTGTTCAAATCACCTGTTAGTCCTTGCTTCCCAGCAAGCTAGAAAAAGCAAAGGATCCCATTTAGGAAGTTATGGTTAAACTGTTTCAGCTGCTTTAACACAACTGACCTTCCTTCCTATTGGTAGTTTTCAAATAGAGCTGATGGATTCCACCTTTCTCTTCTAAGACAATTCAGACAGTTTTAAAGGCCCAGTATTATATTGCTTCTGGAACCCTCTTGATATCTTTTGATCTCAGTCAATTAAGACAATTTGTTCTTCAAAGGGTGAGGAATAACCCTTTAGTTCCTTTATTAAAAGACTGCTTAGGTGTTATTTCTGTTAACAAAATGTGTGCCATTGTCACGTATTCAAGCCAGGTTTCCTTTGATTTGATTATCCCCTGAGCTTCCTCAGAAAGCCCTGACTTACCTGTGACCCTCTGGTTACCAAAGAAAAAGCTATAAAGTTGTGGAAGAATGCGTGATTTGTAAAAAGTGTGACACTTGGGAAGAAAATTACTTCATTTTTCTGTAAATTAGTTACAAACTCATGTTTGATAGTGGCTTAGGCTGAGAATATAATAATTTGATGATACAGCAGTCTAAAAGGTTATATTTTAATATACATCTGTTTTTGTGATATGCGTACATTGCAAATTAAGCTTCTGAACTCTTGATTCCTTCTCATTTTCCTTCCAACCTTGTTTCAGGCTTCTCTTTGTCTCTTTTGGACACTTGCAGTTGCTTCCTAACTGGACTTTCTTTTCCATTCCCTTTTCTAATTCATTTCCAATGTTATTGCTCGTATGACTATTCAGTTGTTTATGGCGGTGAACAAACCACTCAAAATCAGTAGCATAAACAGCAATCACTTTATTATACTCATGGATTCTAGGAGTCAGAAACTGGGATGGGGTATAGTAGGGATGGCTTGTCTGTACTCCTCAGTGTCTGAGGTTTCATTTTGGAATATTTAAATAACTGAAGGTGACAAATGGCTGGAGACTGAAATCTTCTGGAAGCACCTTTACTCACCTGTCTGGTGTCTTCAGAGAGATGACTAGAAGGTTTGGATTGCTGACAGATAGACCTATGGACTTATCCAGAATGGTGTAATTGGAATCCTTAAATAGAAGTTGGTTTATTCCAGACTGAGCCTCCAAAGATAACCAGATAAAAGATAAATGGCCTTTGGCTTTGAAAGTTAAATAGTATCACTTCTGCCAACCTATATTGGCTAAGCAGTTACAAGCCTGTCCAGATTCAAAAGGAAGGAACATAGATCCCACCCCTTGATAGGAGAAATGTCAAAGAATTTGTGGTGCTTTAAACAAAAACCACATTAATTTTTAGAAAAGATAAATCTGATAAGTGACTTCCCTAATAAAATATTTCTCTTTCATCTTTCACAATAGACTAGATTCAAGCTCTTGTTCCGAATAGAAAATATTTACAAATAATGCAGCCACAGTCCCATTCAAGCATAAATCATAAAAAGAATAGTGCCAAGCAAAAATAAACTACATGGTAAAATGCCTAAACATGAAATATAAACATAAAACTATATGGTAAAATGTCATATAGTTAAAATGATGAAAGTATGTAAAAGTTTCTTAGTTGGAAATTATGTGACAGAGGATTATGTCAATGCATAGAGTGCTTACAAATTAGTAAGAAAAAGACAAAAAGCTCAATAGATTAGTGGGCAAATGACTTAAAGAGACATTTATCAGAAAAAGAAATGAATATAATGAAACATACATGTGATAGGTTACCAGACTGCTACTTAGTGAAATGCAGTTTAGAAAGTAATGCTTTTTTGTTTTGTTTTAATGTAACATTGGTAAAGATTTAAAGAATTTTGTAGAAACCCTGGGGAAGCAAGCACTTTCGTACAGTGCCTTGGATGGCACATGTTGGAATAAATGTTCTGGAGGACATTTCAGCAATATGTATTAAAAATCTTTAAAAAAAATATGTGTTCCCATGATATTGTAATTCAGAATCTCAGAATTTTTCCTCAGGAAGTACTTGAAGAAATGCAAAAAGCTAAATGAAATATCTGTGGGGACTTTGGACTTTGCTTAACACATTATGATTGCAGCCATTTAATGGAATATATACATGGTAACGTGTACATAGTTAAGTCAACTAGTTCCACAGGTTTTAACATAAAATGGTACTTGCCAATCATTCTTTCTCACCCAGTATTATTCTCATTAGAGGTGACCACGTTCAACTTATTTAGCTATAATTTTTCTGGATTTTATCTTCATGTCTGAAAACAATATGCTATACTGCCTTTTAATGATTTTCCTAATTAAGAAATTTTATATTGACTTTGTTATATGACATAAGAATTCCACTCTTTAAAGATTCCACTGTCTAAATAAGTTCATTCCCAAACACCCACATTTTTTTCTAGTCCTCTTCACGATACATTGATCTCACGTTTTATGGTAAAATCAATATTTACTCAGTGGTATTTTGTTATGGTAGTCCTAACAAACAGTCTCCTTTGATCTGAAATAGTTTCTCATTTTTCCTTGGTCTTCCATGACATTGATATTTTTGAGGTATATAGGTCAGTTGTATCATAAAATGTTCCTTGGTTTGGGCTTGTCTGTTTCCTCATCATTGGATTCTAATTGTGCATTTTCAGCTGGAATATAATGAAAGTGATGTTGTGTCCTCAGAGCATTGCCGTGTGTATGATGCAAATTTCTAATACTGGTGATCTCCAGAATCACTCCTCCTTGAATCCTGAGCCACCATTTAAGAAGTCCGACTACCCTGAGGTTCCATGCTGTGAGAAAGCTTAAGCTAGTCATGTGGAGAAACCACATGGAAAAAAAAAATGCCTAGTGACCTCCCAAATCTTTCAGCCCCCAGCAACTTAGTCACCTCAGCTGAGGTTTCACATGTCATAGAGAAGAGATGATTCTTCCCTAATGTGCCATATTTGAATTCTTGATCCACAGAATTATGATATGTAATCATACATTGTTTTATGTGTCAAAAAATCAACATTCACTCAATGTCGAATTATCTTGATTCTGTAAACATGTCTAAGAAAATATTTTTACAAGGGACTTGAACTTTTTTTTTCTGTGAAATTAAAAATACTTGCTTGTTTGGTTAGTTTTCAGTGAACTCAACACTAATTCTTTTTCAAATTCTCTGAAGTGTCAAACTTTGTAATACTACAAAACACACCAGGTACTCTACTAGGTTTTTGCTTGTTTTCTGGAAAGATACCTCTCGTTGTACCCTACCCACAGCTACCATTACTTGATCTATTTTTTTTAAGCAATAAATGGCTGATTTAATTTATTGTATGCCTTCACTACTACAGTGAAAGTTCCACAAGGGACAATAATTTTTGTCTATTTTATATACTAATATACTTCAAACATCTATAATAGTACTCAAAATATTTTACATTCATACATCCTTAACAGATTCTATATTTTACATTTGGCAAGTTAAGTACAGAATCTGAGGCTGGAAATTATTTTCCTGCAGATTTATGAGTATATTAGGTTCATGCAAAAATAACTGCAGCTTTTGCAATTGAAAGTAATGGGAAAAACTGCAGTAACTTCTGCACCAACCTAAATATTTTTAATTGCTTTTAAGGTTCGAAAGAAGACTCACATCATTCTTTTCATTTTAAGTTATGTTTTCTGAATGAATAGCCACGATGATTAATTTTGTGTGTCAACTTGACTGGGCCACAGGTGCCAAGATTAAACATTATTTCTGGTTGCAAGGGTATTGCTGGGCAAGATTAGCATTTGAATTGGTGGACTCAAAAAATTGATAGTCTCCCCAGTGTGTATGGTCATTATTCAGTCCAAAAGTCCTGAATAGAACAGTCTCACTGCTTGGCCTGAAACATCTCATCTTTTGCCACCTTTGGATTGAGATATACACCATTGGCTTCCCAATTCTTAGGCCTTTGGGCTCATACTGAATTAAACCACTGAATTTCCTGGGTCTCCAGTTTGCAGATGCCGGATTGAGGGATTTAGCCTTCCATATTACATGAGCCCATTTCTCATAATAAACCTCCTTGTATTTATCTATTTACCTGTAAGTCCATCTCCCTTCTATTCTGTTTCACTGGAGAGCCCTGACTAATACAGTAGAACATTTACATAATTCAATTTTAAATATATATGAAAGGTATGCACAGGGAATTCTCAGTCTGTTAACAGAATGTCTTGTCCAGCCTTTGGATTTTTGCAAATCCGGGAGAAGAGAAATGGTATCTGAGTGAGAGATTAATTTGTGCTTCTCATTATGAATTCTCATTATGAATGAAGTCAGGTGTCTGTCACTATGGTGACATTATGTCACATTTTAATATTTGCAAGTCATTCTTTATCTGAGATTCTTTTTGTTTTTATGGAGTAAGTCAATTTGAAACATGTCCACCCTGGCCATATTTTGGGGGCAGGTGGAGGAAGTGAAATTTTGTTAGGTTAGAGTTCTAACAATTCTACTCTTAAATATATTTCATGGGTTTATATTAAACTATTCACATGAAAAGTACTTTAAAAGCTGAAATATTAAGTGAATATGAAAAGAGAAAGAAAAAGTCACAACATACAAACATAGGAAAACAACATGAACAAGCAGTTGACAAAAGTAGTAAATATAGTCCAAAAAAAATTTTTTTTGAAGATGTGAATAGGACACTTTAAGTAATATCTTTTTTCCATAGTAGAGATAAATTATAAATGGCAGGGATGAAGACAATAAAGATGAAATTTTGGCCTGAAATTGTCATATGCAAAAACATCCCTAATTTATTC